>NC_056731.1:1178671867-1178699367 GCF_019279795.1 Protopterus annectens | reverse complement strand
AGATAGGCTGTGTGGACTACCTTCCCTTCATCTATGGCTTTGGTGACTGTTTCAAAGAAGTCAACCAGGTTCAAAAGGCAGGATCTGCCCTTGACAAAGCCGAACTGGGTAGGATCTAGTGTCTGTAGGTCCCCAATGTCTTTGTTTATGAGCTCCATGATGATCCTCTAAATGTACTTTAGCAGGTTCCACAACCATTTCAGGTTTTAATTGCTCATAAGTTTCAAAAGCATCAGTATTCTGGTACTATATTTATTTATTTTTTTTTATTTCAGATGCACTCTGGCAAAATAATTATTGCCACCACAGTTTACAGATTTGACTTTAGCTTTAAAATGTGTCTTTTCATGTCTAAAGCCTTGTCATTTACAATGAGTTTGCTTACTGTCTGTTTATTACCAGGTACCACCTTGGTTTCCATACAATTTCCTGCATTTTTATTTTGTTTATCTCTGGGCTTCACTTTTACTTAATTTTTGTATGGAGTCCAGATTTCATACAGTACAAGTTTTTTAGTAATACTTTCAAATTGCACACTTGATGGTTTATTTTGTAGTTGTTAACCTCTTTTCTCTGAAGTCAGGGACAATGTAAAAAATAAATAAATAAATAAATAAACAGGCATAAAGACTCCAAGTTAGGGACATATTTTAAACACTGGCAGCATTCACTATGAAAGAATAAGAGGATTTGTATTAACATGTGATAAAGAATCATGTAAACTCTAATGATAATTTAATGATTTAACACTCACTGTTTTGTCACGGAATTCCATTGTTTTGAACAGCACTGCAAACCTCTGTGGTAAGATTAGGGGTATCATTAAAAATCAGGTACAGTTGAGAGGTACATATTTGTTTTTTTTTCCAATGTTAAATAAATTTATCTGATAGTTTGTCTCTTAGCTGATTATTTCTAATTTCACAATCAACTCTCTCATCATTGATTTAGCCAAGTTATTAGAGTCATATGTTCTGTGCTTTGTTAGTGACTTAATCATCTATAGTCTCCTAATTCTATAAAGCAATTTATTTGCACGTACCTCTCAACCTCTTAATACAGGAAATCTGGACAAGGCCAAATAAATATATTGGGGGAACATACAAGCAGTACTAAAAATTGCTCTTATATAAACTTAAGACAGTTGATAGAATAACAGGTCTTGCTTTAGCATGAATTTTTCTGAACGTTATAACGTCTGAAACTCAATGTCTGTCATTATTTAGAGACTTCATTCCTAAATGATTTGCCAGAAAACCAGAAATTTTATGAGTAACAAACCAAAAATAAGAAGCAAAATTCTATTAATTCTGCAAAAATCTGGACAGTTGAGAGGTATAGTACAGCCGGGGTTGTCTGAGTTTGCTGCCCTTCCCCCCTCACAAAATCATGGTTAAATGGAGCGTCCCCCCTGCAGCCATTCCAATGTCCCATTCCTTGGTTATTTCGCCCCATTTATCATAAACACCGTAATGTGCATTTTGCTTTACTTCTGCGATGATTTGGATTTCATTTGAAAGTTTTATTTTGCATTTTACAGCACAGACCCTAATAGATATCTGCTAAACAAAGCAATGCAGTCTGACAATGAAAATAGACTTAGCATTAAAACTTCTCTGCCCTTGAAACTCACATTCATTGAAACAGCATTGAAACCCACATTCAAAGAAAATACATTTTGCCAGTGGCAGATAAAGATTAACTTTGAGCTGTTTTCAAATTACAGACCCCTTGAACACGAAACATACACATTCTCTTTGATACACCTTCCTGATTTTATTAAATTATATTCCTTGTACAATACAGTACAGTTATTAGAGGGCATTTTAAATTTATTGTATTGAACATTTTTCCAGTAAACAATGAAACAAAATGCATGCACCAATAATGACAAAACTGCCCAATTCAGAACATTTCCATCATAAAAGTCTATTCAAACGTACATTTCCATCATAAAAGTCTACTCAAACTTCTACAGTCTACCAGTATCAGTAAATATGCACAATCCCTGAAGATAAAAGTAATCTAAATTCCACATTAAAGAAATCTGTAACTAATGAAGAGGTTGCTGCTAGCAAACAACTTTATATGTCATTGTTTCAAGTAACACGACTCCACAGCCACCAGGAACAAAAAAACAAAAGCTAATGTGGAATGCGAAAATCCTTTATTCAAGTGGGTCCAAGAGAAAAGCGAAAGCATTCCACATTAGCTTTTGGTTTTTTTGTTCCTGGTGGCTGTGGAGTCGTGTTTAGTTACTTATTGGATGTTTTGGATTTTCTTTCATGTCATTGTTTCACCTACAAATAAAGTGGTTGTTGCCCTTGAGGAATAAATTGCCCATGTTGCATTAAAAAAAATGATAAGCTAGTAATATCGCAGTAGGGAATGGATGGCAAACTGACAGGCTCATAGTTACTAGGTATCTTCGCAAAAAAGGACTGCTGCATCCACCCCATTTACAACACAGTGCAGCATCAGCAATGCATCTACCTACTGTGGGAGTAGAACCCACAGCTTTTTGCATCAAACACAAGTACACTACCTGTTGTGCTATTAACAACACAAGTCGATTCACCATAAGCAGTACTAAACTTTTGTTCCCCTACAGCTCTCAGCTCCTTGTAAAAATCTACTCGACACTCCGCTGTATCTCTGAACTTTGCAGCACAAGAAATCTGGAAAAAGCCAACATTTACTGGGGGGGGGGGAGCCCAAATACCAGGGACACATTTTAAACATTGCTTGTATAATGTTGGAAAGTTGCTACAATAAAATGCTGTGTTGCCACCATACAGTTCACTGCCAAGTCTTAAACCCAGGGGAACCCTGTGCAAAACAGTCAGAGCAACATACCACTATGCCAAATCAGCTGTTTTATGAAAGACAGGAAGACTGAAACTTAAATGACTACCATTTAGTGAATTCAGTTCTTACCATAGCTGTCAACTTTTTAGCACAAAACACCTGAACAAAGCCAATAATGGGGGAATACAGCCCCCCAAACATATCAGTGAATTCAGTTCTCATCATACCTCTCAACCTCTAAGCAAAAAACACATGGACAAAGCCAGTAATGGGGGAATACAACCCCCAAACATATTCAGTGAATTCAGTTCTCACCATAGCTCTCAACCTTAGCACAAAAAACCTGGACGAAGCCAATAATGGAGGAATACAGTCCCAAAAATAAGGACAAATTTCAAATATCCATGTTATAAACTCATGTACTTTCTGAAGAATACGAAGTCTGAAATTCAAATGCCTGTTATTTTTATTTAACATTTGTTAACCAGGAAAGTCTGACTTGGAACAAAAGACAATTTTCAGTAGAGCACATGCCTTTGCAAGATGGGAAGACATGCAGGCTCCACACAGAAAGCACCCCAGCCAAGAATCAAACCAGAGAACCTGTAGCTGTCAGGCAACAATGCTGCCAGTGCACCACTACACTATTGACTTGGCAAGCAAAAACAAACATACAGAAAACACAGATTTTATGAGGAACAGAACAAATATGATGCAAAAACCTGCAATTTTTTTTTACAGATGGTGGTGGGTAGAGAATTCAGAACCTTACTACCTGCACCCAAGGTACAGGGTTCAAGCCTGAGTATTCTCTACTCACCACCATGTGCTCTCTCTAGCCACCAGTATGAAGCAACTGGGGCATTTTATACACACACACACACACACACACACACACACACACACACACACACACACACACACACACACACACACACACACACCTCCATTTGTCTGTAGCAGCAACTCCATTTGTCCTCCCTCCATAGATTGGATCAAACTCCATTCGTCTTCCGTAGCAGCCCCAGCAACTCTGTTTGTCCTCTGTAGCAGCCCACACAAGCTGTTTCTCCTCCTCAGTAACTCTGGTCATCCTCTGTAGCAGCCTGTGCAAGCTGTTTCCCCACGAGACATGACGGGAGTAGTCTGGAGCCTCCAGCCTGCGGGTGATGCAGTCCGGTGACCTTCTGGTCTGTGCGATTGTCACTGCACAGATTTCTGGGCTGGCAGGGCAGAGATCCCTATCCAGACTGCCTAACTCAGCAGTCTGTGTGTTCTGAGTACCAGGAACTCCAGGCAGGTATTTTTGTTTCTTTCACTTGGTATTGCCCTTTTAAGTGTATTGTCTTATTTTATTTGAACCAGGAACTCCAGGCAGGCATGCGTGGAGTTCCGGGACTCGTGAATTTTTTTTGTTTGTTTTCTTTCTACAGTGGGGGGACTGTTTTTAATTTTTATTCTTTTATTTTTCTGCAGGTGGGGGGCTGCAGTCCTGCAGTCCTATAGCACGAACTGCCCCTGATTAATAGTAGTGTTAGCACACCCTGATGAAGGTCACTTTCATTTATTTCTCAGTACTACTAATATGAACATTAGTCTCATATTGCATTTCATTAGCCAGGTGAGGATTTTAAAGAAGGAATGCAAAAAAAAAAAAGTCTTTTTCGGTATGAACCTCTCATAAACTTCCATCATTACTCTGAATGAGCATTGCATTTTTGTGAAGGAAAATTTTACAATGGCTAAAGAAAATGAACAACTGCAGTATGTCTTTTGCTTGAGTGATGTGGGTCTTGTATCAGACTGAGGACTTTGGCTCCACAAAGGGGGTGAGAAATTGTCTTAGTAACATCCAGATAACCACAGACGATTTGATTAAAGCAATAGGCAGCTACCCTCAGTTTGTTTATAAAAAGACCAATAATTTTAAATTATTATTGCGAAAAGAACAGTTCTAAGGCTCCTTTACCTTTTACTGATTAAAAAAAGTAACATATAAATGCAGAATTTGCACAGCTTGTTGATTAATTTATGAGGGGCCCTATATTTTATTGGAACATGTTGAACAAACTGTTGCAGTACCTGGGAGGTTTACTTGTAAGTCTAAAGGTATAGTCTATATTAGTTTGTGTTTGGGATGTAATGCATTTTATGTGGCGATGACTACCAGAACTTTAGAAAAAAGAATAAACTAACATTTATACTCAGAGTGAATGATGAAAGAAATGCTTTGTTTAAGCACTTTGCATGTGTCTTTCAGCTTTTTCCCGGTTAGGGGTCGCCACAACGAAACTCCGGTCTGCTAATGATTGGCAGTTGATTTTTACATAACGGCTTGCCAGGCCTGATGCACAACCTTCAACGAAGGTACACCCATTCACGCATGTCTCCACGCAGAAGACGCTCTAGCTGAGAATCGAACTGGACAGCGTTTTACTGTAAGGTGACAATGCTACCACAGCACCACCACCTAAGCACTCTAACGTATGTAAAAAATATAAAAAAACTTTTATTTTCAGTTCTGGAACAGGTCCCATTAAATCTAAGGGGAGGTAGTTATAAAAACAGGATTGAAATGAAAGAAGCTGAATGGCAAATTGAACTTAAAGCAGATGGACATCCTGGACTAAATGATATGGTTAATATTCTGTGTTTTTTTAAGAGAAAGGAGATTAAAATTTGCAAAGTGATTGTAACAGGTTTTATAAGCATAATGTTTACATGTCTTTTTAAAAAGTTTTTGCTATATTAACTTTGTTAATTGCTTAATTGGTTTTAACGTCTTATTGGTTAATTAAATGTATAAATGTTTGCAGTGGTTGGTTTTATTAGTGTTTCTGAAGAAGTCTTATAAGATGAAAGCAGTAAATAAAGATTTTTGTCACATATTAAATTTTTTTCATTTCAGCTGTGCTTTTTGGTGGGTTTATTTTTGTTTGTTTTATAGTTACTTTTGGAACGGTCTTTTTTTTTTTTTTTATAAGCTTAAACATATGCAGATAGTGAATAAAAATCCAAGTAATTAGTGGGATGACCTGAGATATAGCATTCCTCAGTTAACTACAAGTATTTAGTGGCATCTTTAGCTGTAGTGCTGTGCGACTTGCTATTCTCTGCTTAATTATTGCTGATCTCTGTCTGCATTTGATTTTTAAACTTGGTGGCTTTTGAGTTGCCCACCCCTACTATAAGTTTGACTTTGGACTCTCCTCCCAGTCTCATCTCATAAGCTCATTCTGCCGAGCACTGAGAGATCAACTGGGAAGCCACCCTCACCCCGTCTCAAACTAGAATTATCTTCTGTTTCCTATCTTTCCACTTGTACGTTATTCAGCTGCTTTTACAGTATTTGTGCTTATTGCTACTTTATTTAGCTTTTTGCTGCAGGTTGTTAAAGTGTTCAGTTACATTTAATCTGATGCATTTATTACTACTTGTTAGTTGCCTGATTACATTGTAACTGTTATTCTAAGCCTCTTAGCTCTGATCTAAGCATTTGGGCTTTAAACTAGTTATCTTACATTAAGAAGGTTTGCGGTCTACACTCTTGTGATAGGAGAGATACCTTACACTATTTTGAATTAGGAATTGCTGGGTGAATGTTTCTAGTGTCTGTAAAAGTATATTTGTTCTGGTTTAAGCACTTGGGCTCTAAGCCAGTTATTTTACATTAAGATTGTTTGTGGTCTACACTCTTGCAGGAGGAGAGGGTAGCCTCCACCCATCTCAACTGGGAATTGCTGGTGAAGGCTTATTGTCCCTGTTATTTTAAGTGCCTTTGCTATGGTTAAGCACTTGGGCTGTAAACCAGTTATTTTACATTAGGAAGGTTAGTGATCTATGCTCTTGTGGTGAGAAAAGATAACCTATGGCCTCCTGAGCTGGGAATTGCTGGTTTAGGTCTTATTGTGCCTTTATTTGATTGGCTAGAGGGCTGACGTTAAAAATATGAATCTTTGTGCTTGAGGCATTTGGTGACCACAGTGCTTGAGAAGTTCTGTTTTGTCACTTTAATCTTTCATTAAATTTTGGGGGCAAAATATTATTTTGTGTTTGTCATTGACACCAGTGTGACCATCTGAAGTAGAATCCCTTGTGTTTCTGGTCTTGACTTTACACTGTGGCACTTTTTTATGGTTTCTGCTAAACTTTACAAAAGCTAAGACTTACATTACCATATCCAGTGTTTTGACAATTGTTTTTCACTGCATTAATTGAGTGTTTCTGTGTTGATTATCTGAACTTTGTTTTACCTTTTATGCAGTCTTTAGTTTAGCCTTGGTTCTACTTTTGTGAGAGTTTTGGGGACCAGAGTCATTTTCTGGCCTGGGACTGTGTGAAGGAAAGAAGAATGTGCTGTTATTGATTGGCTACAGGGAATTGCTTGCATTTTTTTAATTGAATCCCCTCTGCTATGTAAGCATTGTAATTGCACAATGCTTGGCTCATACACTATGATCAAGCTAAGACTTTAAAGATTTTAGTAAGAACTGCGGCTTTGTGTGCAATAGCACTTAGCAATGATCTATATAGATGTTGATATCTCACAGCATAATTCCCCCTTGTAATCTGTGTAGACACTGATCTCTCACATTGTAAGTTTCCCTTAAAATATCCTTACTGTCTAGACATTTTTATCTAGTTTTTACATAGCTGAGCACTGTAATTCAAGTTCTTTGTATTATTGATCTATTCACTATTTAAATTTCCCTCACTCCTCCCTAGTAGATCAGCAGCTATGGATTTCTGCTTCCTGAATCTCTCAGTGGCCAATCTGGTTGAGATTGGTATTCTGAGGGGTCTGCTTCATGAGAATGAAAACCCATTTACCCAAATCACTAAATGTTGAGACAACTTTGCCAAAACTTCAAATGAACGAACACTCAAGTCACTGATTAGAAACTCTGGGAAAGTAACCATGTGTCCGCACCACAAAAAAATCAAACCAAAGCAAATTAAACCCACCCATGTGGGGGGCTCCTCCTCCACACCTCGCTATGTGGGCGGCTGTGCCTCCCACACCCCCAACTAAATATACCAACTCCAAGATCACACTACAGTAGAGGAAGGGGCAAAGTTCACTAGGGTGCCCAAGTAGTCCCTTTCCCACAGTAACTTTCCAGTCATCCGAGTGTTCATTAAATTCTGGTTCTGGCAAAGTAGTCTCGATCTTTAGAGATTCAGGTAGGTGTTTTTTTCATTCTTTTCAAGTAGACTCATTTTGAAGCATTATAGAAATTGCACACTGACAACCCGCTTATTCGTAACAAAGTAGATAAAGTATGTGAGTGGTGTAAATACACTTTAACTCTGGAGGCAAAACTCTCTTATTCAACCAAACTAATCTGATAGAGGTTGTCAGTGACACTTGCACTACTCCTACTGCACAGGGTAAAGACCCTACACATAAAATGACTTAAGCTGAGGCACTTACAGGTAACCTTCCTAAAACACTAAGACCTCCACAGCACAATCATAAAAAGGGTCCTCAGCCATCACATAAACACGCTGTTGAAACACCACCCACAGCTACACATAATAACATTGTATCCAGTGCTTCTACTGCTAAGCCCTTAAGGGAAACCAGTGCACAACCAAATTTCTTGTTCATTGGTGATTCTATAATGAGGCATACCAATGTTTCCCTCACCAGACTGAGCAAGGAGAGAGCCATGGTTAGCTACCTTTCTCGGGATAGGATTTATCAAGTCACACAGGCACTCAGGTCATTGAACCACAGGTACCAGTATGACTCTATCATACTCCATATGGGTGTTAATATATGAAGCAAGACATGACTGAGCTCATTGGTTATGTGTCTCAGGCAGGATGACCCTAACACTGAGCAGCATACTACCTTCTCCAAGGATGATGCCACATTACCAGCAGAATATGATTGATATTAATAACTGGGTTAGCTTCTTGTGCCATTTCAAGGGGGGGGGGGGTTCAATATTTGATGACCTGAGAGGATATAGTTGACAGGCCACACTGCTTTGCCAGGGATGGTCCACACTTATCCCCTCTAGGCTTTCAGATATTAGCAATGACCTTTTCCACCCAGTAGTGCCTTTTTTAGGCAATGCCAAACTGATAAACCTCCAGATGTAACTGAATCTATGAAGGAATACAGTATCTGAAGGTGGTACTGCTCAATGCTAGAAGTCTTGACAAGAAACTCCACTCCCTGCAAGCCTTTGTCTATCTGGAGAGTGAAGTCATCTGTGTAGTAACAGAGACATGATTTAAAGTCATGGAGAGTACTCCAGCAATGCCAGGTTGTAATGCCTTTCACACCTTTAGACCAGCTACCCCACAGAAGGGAACTAAAGTTGGCAAAATCTCTCCATATTAAAAACAATCTCACAGTCAGACTTTTTAATGTATATGACCCACTGCAACTCATATGAGTGCAACTCACCATAAACAGAGTCCCATGTCATATCCTGGCAGCCAATAGGTTCCCCTCAATATCTCAGGAAACCCACACTACCTATTTCAGTGCAGTAGAGTCTCTCACCATTCACCCCACTATGATCTTCATAGGGGATCTCAACTAATGTTCTATTGATTGGGAATCTTATACCACTTCTAATGCACAAGTCCAGCAATTCCTAAACTTTGTTAAAACCAACATCCTGGAACAGTTGATCCATTCTCCTACCAGGAGTACAAACATCCTTAATCTTTTACTCACAAACATGGGGGAGCGAAGTTCCTCATCCAGTATAATTTCTTCACTCATCATATCTGACCATAAGGCAGTATTGCATGAAATAAAAATTAAATCTGGGGACCAAGCTAAACCAAAAACCTTTAAGAACTATTCCAAAGCTAATCTCCATCTACTGAGCGACACCTTGGCTAAATTCCAAACACCCCCAAACCTAGTAAACACTATAGCATATGTTGTGCTATTTACCAAACCCCTGTATAGCCACATTGATAACTGTATAGAGCAAGCTGTGCCTACTCATGTTAAGAATAAGACAAACTCAAAGGACAATCCACCCTGGTGGAATCGCAATATCAATCAGTTATACAACAAAAGAAAAAAAATCTTGGCCAGGCATAGGAGGAACAAAGCCAAACATACTAAAAATCCCCTGAACAATCTGAACAGGAATGTAAGAGGGTTAATTAGTACTTCAGAGTCCAAATTTGAAAAAAAGTAATTTCTCTGGCAAAGGACAACCACAAAGCTTTCCATAACTATGTCCATAACCTCAAGGGAAATACGCAACAAATGGCAGAACTTATTGTAAATGGCATCGCCCACACTGAACTAGAGGCCATTGCTAATCTTTTGGCTGACAGGTTCAGCTCAAATTTCTCCTCTTACATCCCCTCTAATAGTCCAAAGGAAATACTTCACACCACAATCCCCCCAACCATTACTAGAGAACAGGTCTTCAATCACTTTCCAAGGCTAAAAACACTGCATTGATGGAACCTGATAACATCACAGGATGGTTACTAAATAACATGAAACATGATCTCTCTAGTCGACTTGAATTACTTTTCAACTGAAGCCTACAGTCAGGTTTTGTGTCCAAGGAATGGAAGATGGCTGCAGTCATTCCCCTGCACAAAGGAGGTCCAAAAATCAATCTGGGTAACTAGAGGCCTGTAAGTCTGACCAGTCTCATATGTAAGGGCATGGAAAGAATCATCATGGACATGATAAACGAGAACATAGGTAACCTGCAAACATTGGCCCCATCACAGTTCAGCTTTGTCAAAGGAAGGTCATGCCTATTAATTCTGGTGGACTTCTTTCAGAGGGTCACCAAAGCAATGGATGAGGGCAAGACTGTGCACACAGCTCACCTAGACCTGGCCAACAAGGCTTTTGACACAACATCCCTTTCAGGCATTATAGACAAGCTCACTAAATTAGGTATAAACCCTTTTGTCACCTGCTGGATAGCCAACTGGCTCACTGATAGGACCCAGGAGGTCAAAATAGGTGAGGCCACCTCCACCAACATGCTAGTCACTAGCAGAGTTCCCCAGGGCTCGGTACTGGGCCTGCTTCTTTTTGCCCTCTATTTCTCTGAAGTAGAAGCAAAGACTGAAGGTCTATAAGTCTGCAGATGATTTTAAGCTGGGGGTTATCACTGACTCCCCTGCAGACAATAGTAACCTTCAAGAAGGCCTATTTCTGACTAAAAAATTGTGCCAAAATCATGGTCTTAACCTCTATGCTAAGAAATTTCATAATAGTACCCTTGGGAAGTCAACCATCCTGGCTAATTACCATGCTGATAGTATGCCCCTAAATGTCAACCCAGTGGTCAGGGACCTGGGTACACAAGTAGACAGTGACATTACCGTCAAACACCATGTGGCCACAGTGGTAGGGAAACCCTTTTATGTTACACAATTTATAAGTAGGTGCATGGCATCTAGGTCCAAAGAGGTCATTATCCCACTGTACTCTGCACTTATCAGACCAGTCATAGAGTACAAAGCTCCCTTCGATATGTACCTGACCAGGCATATGCAGCTAGTAGAGTGACTTCAGAGGTTCCTCACAAAAAGAATACAAGGCATAACAAACCTGCCTTACTCAGAGCACCTTAAACCATTTCCCTCTACTCAGTCATCTATAGTTTGCTGAGGGGGTGATCTTTCCTGGCCTACAAAGCATCCACAAACCCCACTATCATGAATCTTCTGTATATTTGTAAGTCAAACAGTACCAGAAATGCAAGGTTTAAGGATTAGAATTTTTGTCTGTGACTTAAAGAGAACATGCTGGAGAGACGCGTCTATATCATGTTATTGAAATCTTACTACATCGAATCACTAAAGGTCAAATAACGTTTAAAAAAAAAACAAACAAAAATAAAAACTAACTAGCGTAGGCAGGGGGGCAAGCCCCCTACACCACCTACACCCCCCTACTTAAATATTCCAAATCTGAGACCACACTACATTGAGGTAAATGGAAATCTCCCCCTACGGAGATTTCCGTTTACCTGCACAATATTCTGCGCTTTCAATGTTGTGGTGCTGACAATATCAGCTTCGATATTGTCGGCTTTTGACATCGTGAAGTAGACCCGGAGAGACAGATATGTGTCCCAGAGACTGCCCTCCTGTGGAACAGGCTACCCATACATGTGATTTCATCTATTAATCTGTTTAAGTGCAACATAGATTAGTGGATAAGGAACAGAAAATTTACAACAGGCCTGGCACCCATCTCCCTTATGGACAGAGATAGCTTATAAATGCTTTTTCCCACACTGTCCTATTTGGATACAGGATTCCATTATTCTTTCGTGAAAACCTGGGTAAGTTAAGAAAGGTCTCCTAGGTCATTAGCCTAGTAGTAATTGATGAATCTATAAATCTCAAAATTAATACAGACGACATTATTAATGGTAACAGCACTGAGAGTAACAGTTACAATGAGAAAGCAACCTGTGACACAGCAGTTGAGCTTGAAAATACATTCAGAAACAGTCTTTAATTTGTCCCAAAGCACAGACATTTTTAAATCCCAACACCAGTGCAGATCAACAGCTTGCCTTGTTCCCATCTGCATTTTTGGGTACTTGTTAAGAAGGTTGTCATGGCTTGAGGAAAAGACTTACATTGAAATATAAGATCACCAGGCTTAGAATCTCCCTAAATGGTGTTAATTTTTGATTAGAAGTAAAAGCCTCATTTACTGAACTGGAGCTAATTGTTGATGCATTGTTCTTGGCCTTAAATAGACCTAACGTTTGTTACTTTAATTTCTACAACTATACAGAGCTGAGATAAGAAGTTCCTTATTACAAGAGATAATGTTTTTAAAACATTTAAATATTTTTTTCATGGTTTAAGATGTTTGATATTTGACATATGTATATTCTTGGTACTGCCTGCATTATAGTTCTGCATTTGAGTTTCTGCTATGTGCCATTGGATTACTTTCTGTAAAGAGTTTTACCTTTGTAACTAGGTTGTGGCTGATAAAGGGCTCATGTACTCCAGCCCACTTATCTATTAAAATAAAAATAAATAAATAAGTAACTAGAATAAAATTAGGATTCTTTTTAGTCAGTGGGCTTCATTAATGATCAATCCTTCTGGGGCTAATGTGGGAGGGGCCACTATAATCCTGGTGGTAGAAGGGTTTCACAAAATCAAGATCGGTTCTGTTCTGGAACCTCTACTGCTATAGGGACATTTCTGATTTTGATGTAACCCTCTTCCTAATTAGATTCTAAAAGCAAGAATGATCATTGCCCTTGGTGATCAAGGCTGTTTAGGAAATTATCTGAAATTTGAGGGTTCCTTGTCCACCACTGAAAGTTAACAATGCGAGGCAAGGGACAACAGCACAAATCACTCCTGGTACTTTTTAACCATAGCATCCATGTCACAATTTAAAACTTGTAGGAGAGTAACATTTCTTTTGTCCATCTTCCTGAGGGATATAGGTGGTCATTGCAGGATCAACAGAATGTCTCCTACCATGTTGTAATTCTGAACTTATTGGGGAGGAATATTATTTTAAATGTTAGTTTAGTTGTTTCAGCGCATGGCTTTCCCCTGCAGTCTGACAGCCTCTTAAGATCTTTGCTAAGTGTACTGCATCAGCTTTGGTTGCTCTTAGGCTATGGGATACACATCTATCCTTTATTCTGATGTCTGTCTTATTATTCTCAGCTGTAGATAACAGGTTGCTAATCTTTGTATTTTGGCATTTCCCATTGATTTCCCATGTTAATGGTTAAATAGAAACTGCACACTATTTCCAAACAGGAAACATTAAGTAAAAATATAACAGCATGTGCAAGTGTTTGGCTGTTTATTAGTCTTCTACAATCTGAAGAAGTCTAATGAGAAAGTGACTATTTGTTGTTGTTGTTTTTTTTTTAATTAAAGTTTTCCTGTTTGGATATAGTATGCAGTTATTTTAAAACTTGATAGTATTCTATAATTGTACCTATACATTCTTAGATATTTTATTAATAGTTTATGTTCACGCAGATAACATCACAAAGGGAGATTGGAATTTTATCCATCTGAGAATACAGGATTACTGTTGCTTGGGGAATGGTGATTAGTATGGCTTTGGCCAGTTCCTTTGATAGTCTCCTAGGTCTTATATCAGCAAGCTTTATGGGGGTGCAGTTTACCAATCTGCACTTGGACAATATACCCTTATACTACAAATTCTGGAATTACTCAGAGGTTGCTGATTTCCACGTTTACCTATTTTGTCAAGAACTCCAATGGAGATAGCAGCCCATAAAATGTGATCAAACCCTTTTATGTATATCTTTGTCTGAAGTATTTCCTGACAAATAATGTGTTAGACTTTGGAATGGGGAATAAGCATCTGAGATTTTGGGATTAGAGAGTCTTGCCATGTTTATAGGTACCTGGCTCTTCATTTTGTCACTAGTTACTGGCTGGTTATCTTGTCCTTAAGCAGGATTCTTTTAGCTGTCAGATGTAGCTAACATGGTTCCTAGGGTATAGTCAGTGAATTTAAAATCTGGATTTTAATATGGTCCTTTGGGCCTATACATAGTAACTGTAATTATAAAACTATGAAACATGGCAGTCAAGAAAATTTTCAAGAAACATAGTGGTACTTGGCCAAACATCTATGTAGGATGACCACAGACTTGACTTTGTTTGACAGATCCACTTTCTAGTACGGAAATGAATATCCTAACTGATCGGTTATACTGTCTTCTTCATACTGAATGCCAATGGACTCCAGAAGTGTCATTCTTTAAAGTGGTGCTTATGAGCACTATATTCTTTTACATACCCATGTCAGGAGATGTGCTTTATACCTTGATCCCCCTTCCACCCACTGTGTGAGGTCTTTTTATTGGCAAGGGCAAAGGTAGTCAAGCTGAGTAGATTACAGTATAGTCCCCATGTTCCTTTCTCAGGTACATCTGCTTGTGTAGTGACAGAACATGTTCCAGCACCTTCCTTGAGTACATCTGCTTGTGTAGTCATAGAACAGGCTCCTGTTAATTCCCGAGGTTCATCTGCTTGTGTAGTCATAGAACAGGTTCTTGCTCCTTCCTCGGGTACATCTGCTTATGAAGTCATAGCACAGGTCCCTCCTCTTTCCCCAGGTACGTCTGCTAATGTAGTCATAAAACAGATTACTGTTCCTTCCCCAAGTACTTCTGCTAATGCAGTCATAGAACAGGTCCCTGCTTCTTCCCTAGGTACATCTGCTTGTGCAATCATAGAAAAGGTTCCTATTCCTTCCCCAGGTATATCTGTTAATGTAGTTGTAGAATAGGTTATTGCTCCTTCCCCAGGGGCATCTGCTTATGTAGTCATAGAACAGGTTCCTGCTCCTTCCCCAGGGACATCTGTTAATGTAGCTGTAGAACAGGTTCTTGCTCCTTCCCCAGGGGCATCTGCTTATGTAGTCATAGAACAGGTTCCTGCTCCTTCCCCGGGATATATCTGCTTGTATAGTCATAGAACAGAGTCCTATTTCTTCCCCAGGTGCATCTGCTAATGTAGCCACAGAACAGGTTTGTTGTCTTTTCCCAGATACATCTGCTTGTGTAATTATAGAACAGGTTCCTATTCCTTCCCCAGATATATCTACTAATGTAGTTGTAGAAGTTGTTCCTGCTCCTTCCACAGGTATATCTGCTTGTGTAGCCATAGACCAGTTCCTGTTCCTTCCCCAGGTACATGTGCTTATGTAGTCATAGAAAAGGTTCCTGTTCCTTTCCCAGGTACATCTGCTTGTGTAGTAATAGAACAGGTTCCTGTGACTTCCCCTGGTACATCTGTTTGCATAGTCATAGAAAAGGTTCTTGCTCCCTCCCCAGGTGCATCTGCTTGTGTAGTCATAGAACAGGTCTCTGTTCCTTCCATAAGTACATCTGCTAATGTAGTCATAGAACAGGCTTCTGCTACTTCCCCGGGTACATCTGCTTGTGTTATCATGGAATAGGTTCCTATTCCTTTCCCAAGTGCATCTGTTAATGTAGTCAAAGAACAGGTTCCTGCTCCTTCCCCGGGTATATCTGCTAATGTAATCATAGAACAGGTTCCTGCTCCTTCCCCGGGTACATCTGCTTATGTAATGATAGAACAGGTTCCTGTGACTTCCCAAGGTTCATTTGCTTGTGTAGTCATAAAACAGGTTCCTGCTCCTTCTCCAGATACATCTGCTTGTGTAGTCATAGAACAGATTCCTGCTCCTTTCCCAGGTATGTCTGCTTGTATAGTCATAGAACAGGTTCCTGCTCCTTCCCCAGGTGCATCTGCTTATGTAGTCATAGAACAGGTTCCTGCTCCTTCCCGAGGTGCATCTGCTTGTGCAATCATAGAATAGGTTCCCGCTCCTTCCTTTGGTACATCTGTGTATGTAATCATAAAAGAGGTTCCTGCTCCTTCTCTAGGTACATCTGCTTGTGTAGTCATAGAACAGGTTCCTGCTCCTTTCCCAGGTATGTCTGCTTGTATAGTCATGGAACAGGTTCCTGTTCCTTCCCCAGGTGCATCTGCTTATGTAGTCATAGAACAGGTTCCTGCTCCTTCCCCAGGTACATCTGCTTGTGTAATCATAGAATAGGTTCCTGCAACTTCTCCAGGATTATCTGCTTGTGTAGTCATAGAATAGGTTCCCGCTCCTTCCTTTGGTACATCTGTGTATGTAATCATAAAAGAGGTTCCTGCTCCTTCTCTAGGTACATCTGCTTGTGTAGTCATAGAACAGGTTCCTGCTCCTTTCCCAGGTATGTCTGCTTGTATAGTCATGGAACAGGTTCCTGTTCCTTCCCCAGGTGCATCTGCTTATGTAGTCATAGAACAGGTTCCTGCTCCTTCCCCAGGTACATCTGCTTGTGTAATCATAGAATAGGTTCCTGCAACTTCTCCAGGATTATCTGCTTGTGTAGTCATAGAACAGGTTCCTGTTCCTTCCCCAGGTACATCTGCTTGTATAGTCATAGAACAGGTTCCTGTTTCTTCCTCAGGTACATCTGATTTATAATCATAGAACAGGTTCCTGCTCCTTATGTTCAGTCCTATCATGCTGCAAGGCCTGTTGCTGTGCCTCATCAGCTTGCCTACATTGACATATTTCTTTTCCTCTTTAAACTTCTACTACAACTGTTCTCCACTCATAGTGTTGCTATCATTAGAACGGTTGCCTAAATGTCGTTTGATCCTGCTTTTTCTGCTTGTCTCACTTTTTATTTGTTTATTTAGGTATTTGTGTACGTATCTATATATGCATTTGTATATTTATTTACTAACTGTAAGAGTTTGTTTTTTTGGCAATTCCTTTAACTGAGTTTATTCCTGAACTGCAGGCTCTGACATATTAACTCCTTATAAAGTCTTCAGTGAAACACGATGGCCTTGCCCACCTACTGTCTTGCCTTCTTTGCTATTAAAGACTGGTTACCATCCTACTTTCCTTAATTCTCAGAAGCTGAGGAAAAACCTTTTTATAAATTCTATGTTCAACAAACACAGTAAAAATGCTAAAGGGAGTGGCTTAAGAGCAGGTTGTGGTTCAGGAAGGAGAGTGAACCTTAGCATCTATCCTGAAGTTATAAATCCATTCAGATCTTTGAAATGTCACCTTGAATAAGTATTAATTTAAAGAAGCTTTATTTGAATTAGTGCTTTCGTCTTATAGACCTCATTAGATTAGGAAAATGTAGGCCAGAGACAAGGACTGACTTGTATAAGTACTGTGGAGACAACCAGAACTGGATAAGAGACGCTATTTCTGTCTTGCATATTTATATATTTATATATTTTGGAAAAATAGTTATAGGGTCTTTTTTGTAAAAATCTGAAATGGAACTCTCCTTTGCAGTTGTGGTGCCAGATACTGCTCCTGGGCTCATGAGTGGCATCCCAAGCAGCCAATATACGGCCAGAAAGAGGCTAAGTGGTACCCACTGCATGAAAACAAAATCTGAATACAGCTAATAAAACCAGGGCAGGGCTTGTGGCCTGAATATAATGATTGCAGACATTTATGTCAAACATGTACTGCTACACAAAATAAGATTCACACAATTCTGTCTACACTTCATCTTCATTGGTTAAATCATGATGTGAACTATGAAGATACTTTTATGTTTCAAAATAAAAGTAAAAGAGTAATGGCAATACAGAAGTGTTAAATAACTTACAGGCAGTTGGGCTTTCCTCAGGGGAAGATAAATCTTTGTCATTCACTTTCTTTTTATAGATCTCTGCTCTGTCCCGCATTCGTTTAATAAGGTCCTGAAGCTGAGCACTCGCAAATTCTGAGACAGGAGTAGAAATGTCAGGACAATCATTTTCCCTAAAGAAGAAAAACAGAAGAAGAAACAAAGGTAACTGTTATGGTATTAATTGATAAGATTATTACAGAATTTATGTATGGTATAAATTTATAAGATTATTACAGAATGTATCTATATATATCTATATCTATCTATCTATCTATATATATATATATATATATATATATATATATATATATAGTACCCCTTGAAAACATCGAAATTCATATGGTCGAGACCATATCATCGAGTGTTTAGAACATCGATGTTGTCAAGGGGAAGAAAAAGGTAAGCAATAAAGGGAAAAAGCTAGTGTTTCTGAAGGGCAGCAAGGTGCCCTGCACACTGTGTCTGTGAATGTGCCATCTCTGTGATGGCACTGCAGACAGGGTACGGGAAATCTCCTGTTTAGTGCTTCTGCATATAGTGCTAAAACAGAGATTTCCCTTTTCCCCACTGAGTGCGATCTCGGAGTTGGTATATTAAAGTAGGGGGGCACAGGGGGGCTTGCCCCCTGCATACACTTGTTTTAAAAGTTTTTTTTTTTTTTTTTTGGTTTCACTTGAAAGCTTCGATGTTCTGAAATATCGCTGATATGGTCTCAACCATATGACATTCGATGTTTTGGAATTTCGATGTTTTCAAGTGGAACCGCATATACATATATTATATATATATATATATATATATATATATATATATATATATATATATAGTTCCACTTGAAAACATCGAAATTCCAAAACATCGAATGTCATATGGTCAAGACCATATCATCTATATTTTGGAACGTCTAAGCTTTCAAGTGAAACTTAAAAAAAAAACTTTTAAAACTAGTGTATGCAGCGGGGGGGGGGGGCAAGCCACCCTGCACCCCACACACCCTTACTTTAATATACCAACTTCGAGATCACACTACAGTGGGGTAAAGGGAAATCTCCGTTTTAGCGTTTTATGCAGAAGCGCTAAACGGGAGATTTCCTGTACCCTGTCTGCAGTGCCATCACAGAGATGACACATTCACAGACACAGTGTGCAGGGCACCTTGCTGCCCTGCAGAAACACTAGCTTTAACGCTTTTTTACTTACCTTTTTCTTCCCCTTGACAACATCTATGTTCTAAACACTCGATGATATGGTCTCGACCATATGAATTTCAATGTTTTAGAATTTGTATGTTTTCAAGGTGAACCATTCATGCATACATGTAGGTATTTGGGTAATGGAATTCATATGGTGCTGTTTCTATCACACTGTACTATAGTGAGATGCATACATATTTTTTATATTTTCTGTTGTGATTATTTGATGCTGATCTCTGTTCTGTAATTCATCATTCTCCAATACATCATGGCCTTTTGCCATGAGACTATGATATCACAGCCATAGCATTATAACTAAAAGTAGAGAGAATGTAATAGGTCACTTGAAGTTGTTACCTATCATGTTAATTTTATTCTTGAGAAACGGAACATGTTTGCTGTCCTTTGTACTTCTTTAACTATAATTTTGGTCATAAGATCCATTTTCTGGAGAGTCAGCTATACCTTTTAGTGGCATGGTGGCATACAAAAAGAGCTCTTTTTCTTCATCTGGAAAAATACACCTGTTAGCAAGAACCATTGATTTTCATGTTAAACAAGTTGTTTAATCTATTACATGGCAAGAAATTAAATAAATGTGAACGTTGCTCTCAATTACCAAGGAAAGTTCAAGTCCTGATCTCCAGTAAGAAGCCTTCTCTGTAAAATGACTAACAGATGAAACTGGGCTTTATACATTAATCTTTCCATAAATATGATAATTTTACTTTCCAAAGAGTTTCTGAAAATTAAACAGAAAGTAACTGATTTTGTATAAGCCACAAATCAAATAATGGCTAGTCATAGCAGAAGCGCTTTTTGAACAATCTGACACACAGATTAGCACTGGGAGACTAGAACAAGAAATAGTTAAACTATTTACACAACACATTGTTTTGGAATATAGATGAGATTGGAGACAGCTTGCATTTTACAGCATGAAGATTCAGATTTAATCCATACCATCTACCTTTATACTGTTCACCCCTGTGTCCTAAAAGTTATGCAGAAAACTAGACATCAAATAGTACATAGATTGTTGGCACCTATGTTTTTTAACATTATATAAATATGTCATTAAGTGCCACATTTTCAGTTTTACATCACTGTGTGTTTGTTATTTTGGCAGTGATTGCGGATACAACCATTTTATTGTTATATGTTTTTAAAATACCAATAAACTAGCCTCATGCCAGGCAATCAGTGCTTATATTCAACATTCAGTAACGTGCAATTGTTAAGTATATAAATCCAAGGGTCTACTTTGTTTCATTGAAACCTCATTTCACTGAATTTGAATTCACCCTGACCAAATTGCTGAAAGCTCAAATTACTGAAAACTCATTTCACCGAATTTCATTTCACTGAATTGAAGCACTGTGTAGAGTACTGTAAAGCAAGTAAAAGGTATATGCCATTTTCCCCACTGTAGTGCGATCCTGGAGTTTGTATATACACACACATATATATATATATATATATATATATATATATATATATATATATATATATATATATATATATAGTTGGGGGGAACAGACCCCCACATTGGGAGGTGTGGGGGCGCAGCCTCCAACCTAGTTTGGTTTTATATTTCACCGAAAGCTTCAGAATAATACATTTTAAACCATAGACATGTATACTTACAATACCAATGACTATTTCCAGAAGACAATATAAACCTAAACTAAGTGGGGGTCTACAGCCCTCACCCCCCCCCCATTGTGGGGGGCTGTGCCTCCCACCCCTCCTAACTATATATACTAACTCCAGGATCACACTACAGTGGGGAAAAGGGTATATAACTTTTACTTGCCTTACAGTAATCTATACAGTGCCAGTACTTTAAATGAGATTCCGTGAAATGAGTTTTCAGTAATTTGAGCTTTCATCGATTTGGTCAGGGTGAAATGAAATTCAGTGAAATGAGCTTTCAATGAAGTAAAGTAGACCCAAATCCAAACATCACAATCAAATATTCAAGCTAGTATTAATCTCAGTTTTGAGTTAATATTGCTCCTCAGACAAAAACTGTTAAACACCTAAGTATTTACAACATGATTTGAGGTCAGGAATTAACTAGAGACCATATTACTTTATTTGCACTATAATCCAAATCTAAACAACTGGACCAGTGACTTTTCACCTTGCACTGCAGTCTACTTTACTAAACAGATATACATTTTAGGTACTTTATTTCTTGTCAGTATCCTCTTAAAGTTCAATTTCCATTACAAAGTCCCATACATCTACTTTTTACTATGAAGTTCTCTTTCTGATCTCTAATAGTTTTCAGTCTCTTATTTTAATCTCTGTAATCAGCTTTTTCATCTCTCTTATTGATGGTTTGGTTTTGGTTTTCCATAATCTAGTTATAGCTTTCTTAGTCAATATCAAAACTAGACAGCAATACTTTCACCTCCTTAATACATATTTTCCACCCACTCAGCAAAAACTTCTCTATAGCGAATTCAACTCTCTTCCAAGTATAAGATTTACTATATTATTCAAGTCATTTTTATGCTAAAACAACTCATACAGTCTTAAAATATATGCTCTCAAGAGCTGCTTTCTGAATCATCACATCTGTGATATATACCACTCAATAGTGGGAATATGTCTATAAGTATCATAGGGTTATTTAAATATTTGTGCAGATAGTTCCATGCAAAAATTCTAAATTTTCTCAGTGTAGTTCCATATCTAAGATTAAGCCATATTGCCATCCACTGATCTTCTGTAATATATTTAGTAAGTGTTATTTCCATGCTATTTTTGCCTTTATATTGTGATGTCTTCATAAATCTAATATAATCTACCTGTTACTCTTCTCAGGTCTGCCATTTCTGTTATGGCCTCAGTTGCAAAATCTAGTGTTTGTGGTTTAACAAAATTACTATCCAGCTTCTATTTATGTACCTTAAACTCTAAAACTAGATTTGTAGAAGCAAATAGAACTGAGTTCAATAACTAAAAAAATTGTGTGGTTTCATCCTAATGTACTACCTCGTTTAATTTTATCATATGTTCCCAAAATCTCATTTCTTTCTTTCTTCTTTCTTCTTGAAATGCTAATTAAATTGCCTTTTGTTTCTTTGTTTGTATGTATATTACATCCTGTTGGCATTACTCTGTTTTTCCAAGGTCTAACTTCCTTTAACATAAAAACATATGCTCCCAGGTTCATATGTAAATACTAGGCTAAGTACCCTTGCAGGACATTTTAAGCCTAGCCAATTTCCCTTTTTGTGCTCAAAACAGCCTGTCCCATTTGGTGATAGATCGGTCTTACTCATCCCATGCTTAATACTTTTATAAGGGCTGTACATAATGCTCTTTATATGCCTTTCCTAGACCTGCCCAAATAAACATGTATGGTCTTGTTGTTAATGAGATAACAACAAGACCATACATGTTTATTGAGTATTATGCATATTATATGATCCCATCTGGGCATATATTCCATGTCCTGAATCAAATATAGACTCTAAGTTTTCTGGCCATATAGGATGCCTCCAAATCTCAAAGTCTCAAACCACCCAGTTCCTTTGTTAGTATTAGTTTTCCTCATGACACTCACTCCCTTTTGTTATCACAAAGAAACTCATTGATTTCCTTATTTTATGTTCTTCTATATTGTAGTCTCACGTCAGGCTTTGTGCCCACTGAATGGCACACAGAAACAGTTATCCCACTCCACTGATCCTGGGAACTATCGCCCTATTAGCCTGACGAGCCTGGTCTGCAAGGCCATGGAACGTATCATCATGGAGCTCATAAACAAAAACATTGGTAACCTCCAAACTCTGGACCCCACCCAGTTCGGGTTTGTGAAAGGCAGATCATGCTTTCTGAACCTGATCAACTTCTTTGAGGCAGTCACTAAAGCCATAGACGAGGGTAAGGTGGTTAACACAACCTATCTTGACCTCGCCAAGGCTTTCAACACCATCCCCCATTCTGGAATTATAGCTAAACTCACAAAACTAGGTATAACTCCCTACGTCACAAGATGGGTTGCCAAATGGCTCACTGACAGAACCCACACTGTAAAAGTTGCAGACTCCAAATCTGAATTCAAACCAGTGACAACTGGAGTACCACAGGTTCAGTCCTGGGGCCTCTCCTGTTTGGTATCTACTTCTCTGAAGTACAGGCTAACACAGAAGACCACTGGATAATGAAGTTCGCAGATGACTGCAAACTAGGAGCCACAGTCAAGTCCCCAAATAATGTGGACATCCTACAGAAGAGGCCCACTGAGACAGATGCCTGGTATCAGAGGCATGACCTCAAGCTCAATGCCAAAAAGTGCATTGTCATCCCCTTTGATAAAAACTCTGTATCCATGAACTACCACATAAATGGCAGTCTACTTAATGCCGAATGTGTGATAAGAGACCTTGGGACCCAGGTGGACAGTAGTCTCTCCTTTGATAATCACATCGCCACAGTAGTCAGGAAATCCTTCTATGTGGCACACCTCATCACAAAAGGGTTCTTATCCAGGAGAAAAGAGGTCATTGTTCACCTCTACTCAGCACTCATTAGACCCATTATAGAGTACAATGCCCCTTTTGGAATGTACCTCACAAGACATCTATAGCAGTTTAAAAGGCCACAGAAGCACCTCACAAAGAGGATTACTGGCCTCAAACAGATGCTCTACACTGACCATCTCAAAAAACTCCAGCTTTGCTCTGTAGCATATCGCCTACTCTGAGGAGATCTCTGTCCAACATATAAAGCTTTGTTAAACCCAGAGCTGTTGGACATGCTACACCTAAAGAAATCCCAATCCCTCAAAGCTACATGCTCTAGGGACCTAAACCTTGTCACCACAATAAACAGGACATGCTGGAGGGATAGATTCCTGTCCCAGAGACTTCCTATACTCTGAAACAAGCTACCCATCTATGTCAAGCAAAGTTCCTCATTAGCACTCTTCAAGAAAACTCTTGATGAGTGGATGGGAAATAGGAAATACACCCTGGGGATCACTTCTGTGGTTCTGCTTGACAGGGGCACAGGAAATTAACTTCCTTGGGTGGTGTAAGCCAGGGAACCTTGTTGGCTAGGCTTACTTAGGCACTTGGGCCGATAGCCTAGTACCTACCTATGAACCTATGGACCTATATCTGTCCTCTCACTTAATTCATATAAGTCTGACCCTACACAAACAGCTAGCAGGTCCAAAAACATTTTAATCACTTGTATCTTACTATTTATGTCCATAAATACATTTCTATAGTCTTAACATAATCTTTTGAGTAGTTTTTTCTAATATTTCATTTGAAAGTTGTTTAACATTATATTTCAGCCAAGTTTCTAAATATCTCATCTTATTATGACCCCACAAAAGTGGAAGCTATGTACCAAGTAATGTGTTTGGACATAATTCATTACTATAGCCTTTGTTTCATTTACTTTATATTCTGCTATACTATTAAAATATTTAATTTAATCAAATATAAATGTGATATTATGTTCTGGATTGATATCTGCAAAAAATGGCTGTTTTCTCATTAGCATTTCTCCTTTTATATCCAGTTGTGTTTCATTGTCTTATATCCTTGGCTAATGGGTCTAAATAGAAAGCAAGGAGTCTTATTGAAAATGGACACCCCTGCCTGGTTCCTCTTTACTTTAGATAGCGCATTGCCACAATTCACGTTAGCTTGACTTCTTCTGAATATGTCACTCTTTCTTATTTTCATTGCAGCAATAAGCCCAGATACCTGCATATATTTCACTAAGTATCTTCCCTCAGCCTCCATCTTTATCCCTATACCCTTTTTTAATTAATATTAAGACCCCTTTATTTCACTCTCCTCCTAGTCAAACAAAGGAACCCTACTTCCCACTTTTCCTTTCAAAACTTTCATGCTCTTTATGATTTAAGTGTGCTTCCTGTAACATTATTATCTGTGCATTACTATTATTAAGTATAAGTCAGTATCTTATCCTGTTTTCCTGCCAACTAGTTCATTAATGTCTCAAAACAAGAAGTCAGATTGCGCCATAGTAAAGTTTATATTTTATTCTATATGACTTATAGTATTTGCCTATCTCTTACAAACTGGTCTTCCATTGTCTGTTTCTATCACTTTTTGTGTCATTTTATAAACGTGTATGTCATATTCTGGAACTGTATCTTATCCTGTGGTAGAACACACAATTCCTTCCCTACCCAAGGATTATTCAAAACATTAACTATTTACAAATTTTGCAATCCAGTAGTACTGACACTATATAAAACAGCAGTGTAAAACTTCTTCCTTACCTCTCAAATCAGACTCAAACCCTGATTTACTCCTTTGGACAGGAGTGCAGCTATTATTTTACTTTCCTGCTGCATTTATTTCTAAAGTTGTCTCTCTATCCTTGTGTTGCTAGATAGCCAGGACATCTGCATGCATGTATGTATGCATGCATTCATTAATTCATATTCATTTAATTATAGGTTCACAGGTAAGTACTAGGCTAGCTACCCTTGCAGGCCATTTTAAGCCTAGCCAATTCCCTTTTTGTTCTCAAAATATAGATTGGCCTCACCAATTCCATAGTTGATAAGTAGGGTTCCTATTAGAACCTCGAACGCTTGAAATGTCGAACATCATATGGTCAACACCATATGATCGACATTTCAAGTGTTTGAAGGTTAAGCGTACTGGCGCCGTTCAGTGCAGAATGGGAGAATTTTCCTTTTCTGCACTGAAGTGAGATCTTGGAGTTGGTATATTTTAGTAGGGGGTGTGTGGGGGATGCAGGGGGGGCTTTCCCCCCTGCCTGCACCATTTTGTTTGTTTTTTATTATATATTCAAACTTTCGAACTTCAATCATATGTTGTCGAACATATGGGATTCGAAGTTTTTAAAGTTCGATTATAAAATATAGACCAGATAAGTATAACTGGGATAATTTGAAGGGACCCATGCATGAGATAAAGCATTTAGGAGCTGCCTCTGTCCATCAGTAGTACAGGGAGCAGTTCTGAGGTAACCCTTCCATTTTCCATCCATCGATCCAAGTTGCATATTAATCTGGACACTGATGAACTTTGTTTTATGTTAATTTCTACAGGTTGTTCATTTCTGCAGCTTTTGAATATTTTTAAACATTTCTCCTTCACCTTTTATTAAGCGTTTTAAAGACTGTATCTGTATTTAAAAGGTCATCCTTGATTATCCAGACACTGTGACCTCACTGTCTTGCAAGGAATGCTACCTGCTTTCCAACAGCACCACTAACCCCAGGCTGTGGCACAGTAAGCCAGACATCTACCTGACAGGATGTGTATCTCTACACAGGTGTGTGTCTGCTCTGACCCTTCCCGCAAAAAAGGGCATACCCATTCTCCCCTGCCAGCTACAGCAAGGACCTGGCTATTAATCAAATTCAGGCCAGCTATGCTATATTTAGGGCATTATCCACCCTATAACATTAAAGCTGGCTTTTAAATCAAGTTCTGATGTGCCATTAGAGTATCATTATAACTTTTACAACCTGAAGCAACATAAGTTCTGATGTGCCATTAGAGTATCATTATAACTTTTACAACCTGAAGCAACAGCAGTTTTGATGGTCTCAAAATGTTCTAGTTAAAATGACATTATAAAATAGGCACAGTGGAATGAAGGCTTTCCTTTTATTTTCCTTCTAGTTGAAATGTATAGTCCTTGTCAGCATACATCTTTTTCCATTTAACAGTAGCTTTTATTTTCTAGTGATAATTAATACTTTAGAATGCAAAATTTCTATTAGAAAGTATCAAACCTATGTCTGTCTGCATGGCATAAAAAGAATGAATATATCACTAGAACCCAAATAACCCAAGAAAGATTTGTAACTGGGAGGAGGCAGGTTGAATCAAACTGTTGCCACCTGCTTTCCCATAATGGGGGAAAGGAGGTGGTCTGGCTTCCTTCAGCACCAGTACCTGGTAAAGAAAAATGTATATGGCATGCAGCATATGGGCTGGGATGTGTGTCTTGTTCTGTTATGCCATACTTGCATGGTAGTTGTCATGGACCAAATGTGAGTCCCACAGGCGAAAGCACTGCAGACAGTCACATCTGCAAACATAACTGACAGACATTAGGGGAGGGCTTAGAATCAAGCAAATAAAACACTTGATGGCCACCTGAAAGATGACCTCCCATTGTTGACTCCTGCCCCACAAAGTATGCATGGACTGCCTGGTTGCAAAACAGCTGATGGCAGGCAGGCAGTGGAGGATAAAAAGGCACAAAGAAGACAACAGCAAACCTGATAAAGAAATCTCTTAACTGTGAATTATTTCCACATTTGAGAACCAAGGAA
>NC_056731.1:1178514367-1178666867 GCF_019279795.1 Protopterus annectens | reverse complement strand
CATAAAATACCTAAAACACATACACCTACTAACATAATTTAATAACCTTAAAAAAATAGGCATGCTCCTAATAAATATAAAATAGACCTATAACTATCTAGCCCACTATCTCAGAAGGGGTCTAGACTAGTATGGTCTTAAGGGCACATGCTCATTTAAGCCATGCCCTACATAAGTCAGGCTATCTACTTAGCCTCCATCTCTTCTGTCCTGTTACGGGCATCTCCACCCCTTAAACTTTCATAAATTCTAGCAATGACCATGAACTTAAATTTGTGTGCAGAGCTAGTATTACTTATATGCTTGGCAAGGGCATTAAGCCTGTTATTCTTACCAATGTGGTAGATATGTTCATAGATCCTTTCCTTTAAGGTTCTGTCAGTTTTTCTGTCATAGAACATCCTACATTTTCAACAATGTGCCAGGTAAACAATATGTTGACTGTCACAAGTAGCCTGAACTTTGAACACATAGCTCTTGTTCTGGTCGGGATGTACAAACTGTGTGTTGCTATCTATATAACCACAGTAAGAACATTTCCCAAATGGTTTTGTCCCTGTTCCATCCAAAATCTTTTGCCCATCTCTGGGTGCACAAAGTATTCTCTTCAGTGACCTCATGTTCCTAAACAGAAACCTGGGCTTGCTATCTATTAGCTTCATGATTTCCTTATCTGTTGTTAATATTCCCCAGTGTTTGCTTATATCCATGTAGGAGTTCACATTACTGGATTAACATAAAGGTACCTTAACTTTAAAACCACTCTGGTTACCTTTCTGTTCTTTACTATTGCTACCACCCCAGCCTTCTGAAAAGTATGGCTTAGCCCTAGTACTTCTCAAACTCATAATATCCTTAACATGGTCATTGATATCCACTTCTCTGTAACCCCCTTTCCTTCAACTCGTCCCTAGTGACCTCTACTTGTTGCAAAAAATCCGTATCTCTAATATTAAGCCGAGAGACCCTGAAAACTTAATTACGTACAACATTTTTGAAAATGTGTGGGGGATGAATGCTACCTTTACTCAGCAGATGATTCACATGACAATCCTTCCTATGTAAACATGTGTATATATTAAAATCATCATCCATATTAATAGTATCACTTGTTCTACTATAAAGGCATGGACCAGTCTGAATTCAGATGTTAAACTATCTTCATTGGTTGTATAATAATGTTGAGTAACCAATGAATAGTCTATGTACACAAACAAGTTATTTGTATTAGCATATGACTGTCAAAATTAGATACAGTTTTCTGATCAACCAATAGAATTTCAGAAAAACTATAATGTATTTACATTTCATATGTGATTGGTCCATATTTTTATATTAAAACCAATGAATTGGGAAATGTTTGAATGTTTACTATTGGCTACTTGTCTTAGCAATGACCAGTGAAGAAGGAATAGTCATTTTAGAATGTAAATGTTATGACTGGATGCAGTTTTCTGATCAACCAATAGAGTTTTACAAAAAGTATGACTTATTTATATCTCATATGTGATCGGTATGTGCTTCTATACTAAAACCAATGACTTAGAAGTGCCTGTATGCTTTTTATTGGCCATTTGATTCTATAGTGACTAGTGAAGAAGGAAAAGCCTTTTAGCATGTAAATGTTATGACTGGATGCAGTTTTTGATCAACCAATAGATTTTTAGAAAAACACTATGACTTATTTACATCTTTTATGTGATTGGTTCAGAGACACTTTTTAAGAGAACATAGACTTGAAGGTTTAAGACTTGAAAAAAGGCTTATACCTGAAAGTGTTCATCTTTTTGTCTGGGTAATAGTAATTTACTTTGCTTTATTAAAGTATTGGTTTTATGCCTATCACTGTGGTGGTTTTGGCACTTTCTTTCTATGTATTTATACACAAGTTCCAGTACCTACGTTTAGTGGCCGGGATCTTCATTTGTTTTGTTTTTTGGCATATATTTTTGTAGAACGTCCACACACAGCAGAAGGCAACAATAACAACAGCATTGAATTGGACTACTGTCCCACTGTAAACAGGATTTCCTGTACTGATTGTGGAATGTAACCAGAATGGCAGCAAATCCTTTATTATGTGTAATCTTGGATGATGCATCTGAGCCTGATAAAAGGAAATGTTTTATTCATTATATAAAGGTTTGGAAAATTCATTATATAAGTTGATGAAATTACAATCGCAACACCTTCATCTAGAAGCATGCTTACATCACAAAGTAACCCGGAGAGGCCTGAGGGTCTTAGTTATGCCTACATATGGGAACACCTATCCACAGTTATTAATGACCTTGAAACAAGTCTTAATTACATCAGACTAATTATAGATTACTTCAAGCCTATAGAAAATGATTTAGTGCTGGATGTAGAGTGAAAACAAAAGGAAATAGAAAGCAAATTTATGAATGATGCCTTTATAAGTAAGGTGGATGATTTGTATTTTACTACTGTGGCATCTGAAACAAGATTAGAACATGTTAAAATGAAGAAATTAAGAAGGGATTTTCTTGATTTCACGAATGGAAAAATCTCTACGTGGCTGAGAGACAGAATCAATGATGGGAGAAAGGTGTGATTCTTGGAGAAAATTGATAATGTGACAACAAATAATGAATCAGGAACAATTAATAAGGATCAGCCCATCACTGAGGCAAGCCCTTGCCATAGTAAAACTTCAATGTCGAACTGGAATGAAAGGGCAACTAGACAGAGTGTCCATGTGAAGGATAATGACTTAGGTGCAAGATGGAAAAACACCTGTATTTTGTCATTGGATTTTCCAACACTATCACTCCCCCCGAGGATATCTACAGTAAGGAGAGACCGATCACTAAGCTGTGGGAGGAAGAGGAAAAAAGTTTCCATGGAATGATAATACCTCCATACGAAGTACAACATAATAGGGTCATAAATCTTTTGCCAGGTCAAATTAAATGAAGCACAAATTTCTGTATTGAATAAAGGTCTATCCTTTATACCTGCCACTCCTTCCAAATTAAGCAATGTGCTGGCTGACTTAAAGCTATTTTGTAGGAATGTCATGCTTAAAAGCAACTTTGGAAAGTGACTCTCACATGTAATCCAGCACATACATACTTCAAAATAATTCCATTGTTGATACTTTTTGAAAAGTATGTGAAAATGATGTTACTAAGACATTGAATACTAAGAAACATAATTTTCATAACCTTAATCAGGATGTGCAAAAAGCACTAAGGGACTTACAAGTTAACAATGAATTGATTATATGTCCTGCTGATAAAGGAGGAGCTATAACTGTATTGGATAGATTCTTCTATAATAACAAGATGCTAGATGTGCTCCATGATTATAAAACCTATGTAGTTATTGATCAGAGAGGGAATCTGATGTTCAAAGATATAAATAATGTTTTATTTGAACTTCTTAATCATAGTAAAATAAATCAGGAATTATATGAATTTTTCAGTATCCAGCATTCTACCATTCCAACCATTAAGGGACTGCCCAAAATTCATAAATATCAAAGAAACTCTCCCCTATGTCCAATTGTTCAGGAGAAGGTTGGGTAACAGAGCCCCTCTCCTTACATGTGGAGCAGGAGTTGAACGATGCATTCGTGTAGGTACCTACGGTTCTCAGGGACACCCAAGACCTCCTGCAATCTCTATCAATGTACGATTTGAGGTCCATTGATCAGAAGTTGGTTTGCATGGCAACTATGGACATCAGTAGCTTATTTACAGCAATACTGAATTACTATGGTATACAGGCAGTTGAATACTTTCTTAGTGACAAAGAAGGGTACACCAAGGTGAAAATAGGTTTCATTTGTACACTCCTAAGAATTATCTTGGAAAACAATGTCTTAATGTATGAAGAGAAGATATACTGGCAGAAATGGGTGGGGATGGCTATGGGCACCCCCTGTGTGAATAGCTATGCAAATATAGTCCTGGCGTACTGGCAGCAGGTACATGTGATGAAAAACTAGGTCTAAAGTCCACACATAAAAATACTACAAGCATTTTGTGGATGATGTTTTCATCATTTGGGCTGGTATGACTGAGATGTCAGAGAACTTTCTTATATATCTTTGAAACTACTATGAGTTTTCTACGATTTACCATGCATCACTCAGATAGTAGTATAGAATTTTGGCTGTCCTATTAAAACTTAACAAGGGGATGTTTAATGCAGCTGTTTTCAAAAAAGCCTGCAAAAGGAGCAATTTATTAATGCGTAACAGCATGCATCCAAGGCATATATACAAAAACATTCTTAAAGGCCAAATGTTAAGAAACTCCAGATAGCACACAAAAGATCAGGACTTTGAAGAGGTGATTTCCTCTTTGGGCCAACAATTCATATCTAGAGGATGTAAACACAAAGAGGTCATACATCAGATGAATGAAATAAGGAAACAGAGACTGACATATGGAAAACCCTTCTTTTATGTGAACAATAACAATATGTCAGCAAGCAATACTAATAAGCATCCACCCAAGGCCGCACATACAAGGGATCATTTGAAATATTCTTGCAACACTTGATATGTATGCAACATTATTAGGAACAACTGGAAAATCTTGGTCAATGATGAAAAGATAACAGCAAACATGAACTTTTGAAGTCTTAAGACTTGAAAAAGGGCTTATACCCGAAAGAGCTCATCTTTTTATTTGTGTAACAGTAATTTATTTTGCTTTATTAAAGTATTTGTTTTATGCCTATCACTGTCGTGGCTTTGGTACTTTGTTTCTACTTATATATGTACATATATATATATATATATATATATATATATATATATATATATATGTGTGTGTGTGTGTGTGTGTGTGTGTGCGTGTGTGTGTGTGTGCATACTGACTCGGAGATTGCACAATCCTTGGAAGAAAGGTATAGTTCTCTATCCAGGGAATGTCACTCTTGCACACCTGTAAACCATATGTTTCTGTTGACCAAAGCATGTTGACCAAGCAAATGTCAATATTTGAGTGTTTTGCTTAGAAGTACCATATCATACCTCTCATCTGTACAGATTTTTGCAGACTGCCCAGATTTTTGCCTCAAATATTTGGTCTATTTGTCATAAAATCTGTGGTTTTCTGCCAAATCACAGAGGACTGAAGTCACTAAATAATGACCAAATTAATGAAATATATTGTAGTTTCTGACTTCATATCCTTCAGAAAATGTATGCGAACACAAATCTTGTTATTCTAGCAATTTTTTAAGCATATAACAGCAGTATTTAAATTCTGTCTTTTTGGGTCTTTGCTCCCCCTTATTTTAGGCTTTGTCCAGATTTCTTATTTTTAGAGATGAAGAGCTATGGGCTATGGGCACACACACACACACACACACACACACACACACACACACACACACACACACACACACACACACACACACACACACACACGGTAAGAGTTAAAGAGAAAGTAATATGGCAAAGTATGAAGAAAAGAGATCTATGTACATATATATATAGATTTGGTATCTACTGGAAGAGAGAGTGTGATGAGATGAAGACAGTTGCATGTCTAAGGGAGGCTTCTAGGTTATATGACCTATTTTACAAGGCATGTTTTGAACTCCTGTCTGAATTTTGTGTATGAACCAATATCCTTTAGGTTAATGAGGAATTTGTGCAACAGTTTGGGGGGGCAGCAGAAAGAAGCTGTAGCTGGTGCAATGAAACTTGGTTCTGGGTGTTTGCACAGCTGGCCTTGACATGGGTAGGTTCATGACATTGTAGGATTATAGGAGAATGTTTTGAGAAAAGTGGTGTAGGACTGTGTAAATGTAGATGTTCAAAGATTACGCAGTCTAGTTAATGGGCCAGCTCTTTGTTTTTTGGGTACCTAGTTAAACCCGGTTAACTTTTTCAGTGGTGAGGCAATAGTATTGCTGTTTTGGGGAATTGACTATACATCAGTAAACTTTTGTTTGAGGGTGTTTGTAAAGTTGTAGAGTTTTTTTCTAAGAGGCATATGCTATTAATGGTAGACTATATTTCATTTGGACAAACAGTCTTTTTTCACCTATGGTAGCTCTTGCAGAAGAGGAATTAAGAGATTTTACATGCCTGTAGTTGATTTCTGACTTTTTTTAATCCAGTGTTGGACTGAAAATTTAGTGTCTGATCCAGCCATATACCTAAGGGCTTGAAGGTTATGATGGCTTCAGTGCATGGCTTTTACTTCAAGGGTTTTATTTATTTTTTTGCTATATTTTTGGTGGAAGCCAAAAAGGATTGAATTGGTTATTATTAATATTAATATTAGTGTTTCATTTTTATAACACATACATTTTACAAAAAATTGATGAAATTGATTTATATATCAATGTATCACTTATGATAGCAACAGAAAAGCATTTTACAAGCTCTGAAATCTGAGCAGTATTAAAAAACAGTGGCTGTTGCCTTGCAGTCAATTTTGGAGAGTAAAAAAATGTGTGGAGTTCTAAGAAGACATCCAGTGCTGACAAATGGATCATGCTCAGTCTGTGGCATTATTTATTGATTTAAATGCTTACAGCTGAATTCTTGAAAAAAAAATCACATCCTTTATTTATTCTCCGATTATCTTCTTTCTCCCTTTCTTGGTCAAGGGGAGCCAGAATACATCCCAGCAATTAATTGGCATAAGACAGAGGACTATAGTACAAGGCAAGGAACTAGCCAGCACAATACACACACAGCTATGCACACAGATATACACACACAGACACACACATGGGCTCACACACACACACACACACACACACACACACACACACACACACACACACACACACACACACACACACAAACACACACACACACACACACACACACACACACACACACACACACACACACACACACACACACACACACACACACACACACACACACACACACACACACACACACACACACACACACACACACACACACACGCACACCATACACACACACCTGTTAGCAGTTTGGAAGATTACTAAAAAGCAAGCAGATACAGGGAGGACACACAGTTTTATAAAGAAGGCACCGTCACTATCCTGTCAGCTAGAAAATGCAGCAAATTTTAATGTTACATTAGCTGCTTATAATTTTTTTATTCTCTTGCGAATTAATTAACACAATATGTAGGGAAATTATGATATGCTTAATAAATATCAGTGCTTATTGAAACCGAATATATACATATTATAAAAAGTAAATTTAATAGATTACTAAAATGTGAAATGTGAATAATCACTTTATTTTGATTTTATTAAATAATTTTTACTGAAAAACAATGATACAGAAGAAGTTAATATAATATTACATTTTGCAAACTGATGTAAAATGTCAGAAGAATAGCTGGCTCAATCAGCACCCTGATACCATGGTCTAGCACCCTACCTTCTCAGCTCTTCAAGTGAAGATGCCGAAAAAAAAAAAAGGAAATTATTGATCACTATATTGTATGCAAATTGGTTTATTACAGTTAGATCCATGCCCTCCAGCTCTTCCACTGAAGAGCAAAAAAAAAAAAAAAAAAAAAAATAAGAAAAGGATGTTTCCTTTGGCACACCAACCAGGTGGCCAGATGCACAAGTCCCCCTCCTTCCTGCCCCAGCTATTCAGGTCCCACTTCTGTACCCTCCCCAAGCCTCCTTCAACATATTTTATTAAGAAAAAAATCATCTCTTTTTTTAAACTGTAGCTAACTCTCACCTGTACTACAGACACTATTGCCACTACAGTTACATGAGGCCCTGCGATCCTGACCTCCTTCACTAAAGAGAAGGTGAAGTTACACAGCAGGCACCACTTCCGTATTGTAAGTATAACTTATTTTAGCTACACATGTAACTTGCCACTGTGTGCCATCCACTAATTTTACATTAAGCCCTTTTTATGTCTATAGACCCTAAAGAGATCAAAAGGAAGAGACAGCTGCATAGGAGCAGACTGGAGTGCCTAAGAGTATAGCTGGATCATGGGTCTAGACAGGGTAATAGATGAGGGACCACCCCACAGCAGCAGCCCCATGCAGCATCCCTCCCAGCCAGTCCAGTGTCCCATTACTTGGTTATCTCTCCCCAGTTACCATAAACACTGTTCAGCTCTGTCAGTGCACATACTGTTTTCTTCCTTACTTCAACAATGATTAGAGATATTTAAAACCTTTATTTCAAATTTTGTAGCAGAAAGACTGATAACTATTTGTTAAACAAAACAATACAGTCCCACAATGAAATCAGACTTAGCATATACAGTAACCTTCTATGCCCTTGAAACTCACATTCATTGAAATGTCATTGAAACCCACATTCAAGTGTCAGATTAAGTTTACCTTTGGGCTGTTTTCAAACCATAGGCCCCTTGCACGTATTTTTTGGTCCATACATACATGCATGTGTTCTTTGATTCACCAACCTGATTGTATTAAGCTATATTCCTTGCATAATAAAGCATCCCTTGTTAGAGTTTATTTTAAATTTGTAGATGTGAACATTTTTTCCAGTAAGCAGTGAAACAAAACATATGAACCAATAAGGACAAACGTCCCATTACAGAACATTTCAACCACAAAAGGCCATTCAAAAAAGAAGTTATGTACTTGCCATAACCTTCCAGCTGTGTTGTCCATTTTCATTCTTCCTCAACTAATGGGTTTGGCTTCGATCCCTCGGCTCTAACTTGACCATTGCTAAAGCTCATGGCATCCAAAAACTCTCAAGCTACTCCCGTCGCTAGGGATGGCTTGCACCTGTCACCCCTGGGCTTTCGGATATTAGCAAAGGCTCTTGCCACCCCCATAGTACCTTTTTTAGGCAAGGCTCAAAAGACAAACCCACCTCCATAGGTATCACAAGGGATAAGAAACTAAGAGTAATGCTACTCAATGCCAGAAGTCTAAACCTCAAGATGCACGCACTCAAAACTCTTCTTAGCATGGAGAACATCGATATCTGTGCAGTAACAGAAACCTGGTTCAAGGCTCCCGAGAGCACCCCAGCACTACCAGGTTATACCTCATACCATGCTTTTTGGCCACAAAACTTGGACCGAACCACAAAAGGAGGGGGAGTATCAATATTCGTCAAAGATACCCACACCTCCAGGTTGGTGGCACAGCACGAAGCATCAGAGACTATCCATGTGCAACTAACAGTGGGTAAAACTGCCTTCCAGTTTATAGCCTGCTACAGACCACCCTCCCAAACCCAGGAACCCCACTCAGCCTTCCTGAGAACACTGGAAAATATGAAGGTCTCTCCAAACACCATTATATTGGGTGACTTCAACTACCCAAACATAGACTGGGAGCATTACTCTAGCTCCAACACCCTAGCCCAAAGGTTCCTAGAATTTATAAACTCAAATGCTATGGAACAACTTGTTACCACTCCCACAAGAGGGGAAAACATACTGGACCTGATCATCACCAACATGGGAGCTCTATGCTCCAGACCAGAAGTGTATCCCTCACTGGTAAGATCAGACCATAAACTAATCTCACTGGATATTCACATCCCGACCCCACCCCCTGCCCAGAAAACCACAGTGAAAAACTTCTCTAAAGCAAATTTCACACTCCTCAAAACCGAGGTGGAATCCTTCAAAGACCTCAGGCCTGTGGAAAATATGGCCCAGACCGCAGAATCCTTTATAAACACATTCTATGAACACCTTCAGGAATGCATGGATCATGCAATCCCAAATAAAACCAAGACCCAATCCTCCAAAGGCAGGCATCCGGTCTGGTGGACCCCAGCCATAAACAAACTATACAATAGAAGGAGGAAGCTACTACATGATAGAGCAAAATCCCAAAAAGGGAAGGCATCTCTGATCACTATTAGCAAAAAGTTACGGGCACTCACAAAATCATCTAAGGCCAGCTTCGAGAGAAAAATTGCACAGGACACTAAGGATAATCACAAGGCTTTCTTTAGTTATGTTAGGAACCTGGGTGGGAATTCCCAGATATGCTCAGAATTAGTCCAAAATGACAAAAAATACACCGAACCCACAGACATTGCCAACATCCTAGCTGACAGGTTCAGCACAAACTCCCCTCCCCACCAAAAGGGCAAATATCTATCCCAGCAGAGTGCTGCCCCCCTGACATCTCAGATGCTCAGGTAAGAGCCGTCCTCTCCAAAGCAAAAAACACAGCATCAATGGGACCAGACGGTGTCCCGGGCTGCGTCCTACATGAACTCCAAGAAGAGCTAAACCCAAACATAAAACTACTGTTCAATCTCAGCCTTACTACAGGATATGAACCCAAAGAGTGGCATACAGCAACAGTGGTCCCTCTCCACAAAGGTGGTGCCTCAACGGATCCTGGAAACTATCGCCCCATAAGCCTGACTAGCTTGGTCTGCAAAGCTATGGAAAGGATCATCATGGACCTCATAAATAAAGATATTGGGGACCTACAGACACTGGATCCTACCCAGTTCAGCTTTGTTAAGGGCAGATCCTGCCTCTTAAACCTGGTCAATTTCTTTGAAACAGTCATCAAGGCCATTGACGAGGGGAAGGTGGTCCACACAGCCTACCTGGACCTCGCAAAAGCCTTCGATACAATACCCCACTCGAGCATTATAGATAAGCTCACCAGCATAAATATAAACCCCTATGTCACTAGATGGGTTGCAAAGGACAGAACCCACATGGTTAGAATTGCTGGAGCCATGTCAGACTCCAAACCAGTTACAAGTGGCATCCCACAAGGCTCAGTCCTGGGTCCTCTCTTGTTCGGTATATATTTCTCGGAGGTACAGGCCAACATGGAAGGACTGTGGCTGACCAAGTTCACAGATGACTGCAAACTAGGCACCATAATCAACTCTCCAGCCGACACAAGCATCCTACGATAGGGCCTCATAGAAACAGACAACTGGTGCCAGAGCCATGGCCTCAAGCTAAACGCCAAAAAGTGTATAGTCATCCCCTTTGGCAAAAACAAAGTGCCCACAAATTACCACATAGGTGGTAATCTATTAAGTACGGAAGAAGTAATTAGGGACCTGGGGACCCAAGTTGATAACAATCTCTCATTTGAAAACCACGTGGCCAAAGTGGTTAGAAAAACATTTTATATAGCCCACCTAATCATGAAGGGATTCACATCTAGATCAGGGGAGGTCATAGTGCCTCTTTACTCATCCCTCATCAGGCCCATAATTGAGTACAATGGCCCTTTTGGGATGTACATTACCAGACATCTGCAGCAACTGGAAAGACCCCAAAAGTACCTCACCAAGAGGATCAAAGGGCTCAAACAGATTCCATATTCTGCCCGGTTAAAGAAACTCCAGCTCTACTCAGTGGCATACCACCTGCTCAGAGGCGATCTGTGCCTGACGTATAAAGCCATGTCCAACCCGGAATTAATGGACATGCTGCACCTCAGAAAATCCAAATCCCATCGAGCTACGTGCTCGAGAGACTTGAACCTCAGCACTGAAATAAATAGGACATGCTGGAGGGACAGATTCATAACCCAGAGGCTCCCTTCACTCTGGAATAAAATCCCAGTCCAGGTTAGGCAGAGTCCCTCATTGACTCTCTTCAAGAGGAATCTTGATGAGTGGATGGGAGATCGTAGGTTTACCCCGGGTATCACTTCTGTGTCACTGTTAGACAGAGGCACAGTATACTAACCTCGAAAAGGGCATAGCAAAATTCATTTAAAATGGGTGGCGAAAGCCAAACACACTCTGGCTAGGCTTATAAATGCCCGAGGGCAGATAGCCTAGTATGAACCTATGAACCTTACCCATAATTCACCAACCCTGAGTACCTCAGATCTTCTTTGCTCAATTTACTAGAAAGGAAATATTTGTTGTGCAAAGAAAAAGGAGGTGAAAAACTCACATGCAGTGAAAAATAGAGAAGACTATATTTGGAGCTCAATACAAAGGACAGTGATGTCCCCAAGCAGTCATTCTTCTAGATGTTTGCAAAAGATGGGGGTTGGTGGGAGGGGAGTTGAGGAAGAATGAAAATGCACAATGCAGATAGAACAATATGGTAAGTACATAACTTCTTTTATCTGATGTTGTAAATTTTCATTCTATCTTCAACTAATTGGCCAGAGTCCCCAGCTACCTAAAATCCAGGGTGGACTCAAGGAAAGATATTCTTGAGGACAGCTGAACCAAATGATGCTCTATGTCTGCAGACTAGATCCAATTTGTATTGAGTAACAAAGACTTGGAGAGTAGCCCAAGTAGCTGCTGCACATGTCATCCATGGATGTCCTGGAAAGAAAAACTGAAGACGTTGACAAAGATCTAGTGAGCTCGTACTGGTTGTGGTCATGAAACACCCAATTTCTTATAAATGAAAGAGATACAATCATTTAGCCATCTGGCTAAAGTTACTTTGGCAACTAGTTTTATCAATTTCAAGTCTGTAAAGGATACAAACAACTAGTCTATTTTCCTAATGTCTTTTGTTCTATGCAGATACAAATGTAATTGTCTGTGAACATCCAGTAAATATAACATGTATTCATCTTTGTTCATAAAATTGGGAAGAAAACTGGCAAATTAATGGAATGATTGATACTGGATTCTGACACCACCTTGGGAAGAAAGGATGCATTGGTTCATAATGTAACTCTATCCTTGTGTAAAATCAAGTACAGAGATTTTGAAGGCGATGCTTGAATTTCTGAAATTCGTCTAGCAGATGTAATGGCGACTAGAAAAATCTTTTTCCATTTGAGATATTTAATGCCACACTTAGCTGGTGGTTCAAAGGGGCAATGTATAAGTGCCTACAGTACCAGATTCAAGTCCCATGGGGGAGTGGGGTCTTTAAAAGGAGGCCTTAAAAGTAGAGCGTCTTGCAAAAAGGCTTTGCACAACTAATGAGAGGCCCCTGAGGAACCTTCAAATCCATTGTGAAAATTTGATATCGCTGCTAACTGAACTTTAACAGTTGAGGAACTAACTCCTTCTTTAAAAGTAAGGTCAAAAATTCAAGTATGAATTGGGACAGAAAAAGTTTCAATATTATTTTGATGTGCCCAGTACACAAATCTTTTCCATTTACTGGAATAGAGTTTACATTTTGAAGGTTTATGTGAAGATAAAAATATATGTTGGATAGGGGAAGAGAGCATAGGTTGTCTGGCTATTAATGGAATTGGAGAAGCCAGGCCATCAGCCTGTGGTTAGACATGTCTGGATGGATCATGCCTGTCAGGTGAGACAGGAGGTCTGAAGTCGGATCCAGAATCCAAGGTTGGTGAAGTAAGTAAGGAAGGGGAACTAGATTTGTTGAGGTCAGTAAGGTGCAATGAGGATGACTTTGCTCTTCAATATGGCAGCTTTCTGCAGGAATTTTGGAATTAGTGGGATTAGAGGACAGGCGTACAGTAGACCAGGGGCCAATCATGAAGTACAGCATCCCTCGGTGACTGCCACTGTTGTGGCTTAGGGCATAGTACTTGCTGCATTTGTTGTTTATGGGAGAAGCAAAAAAGATTGCAGCAAGGCTAGCCCCAGTGATAAAATAACATTTCGGTCATGTCCTTGTTGAGAGACCACTCATGAGGTAGAAGAATGCACCTACTCAGCTTGTCTGTTATCACACTGGACTTCCCTGGAATGTGCATTGCTATGAGAAAGCGGTTGGATGTGATTGCCCACTGCCACACTCTTAGCAATTCTCGACACAAGGGGTAAGATCTGGTCCTTCTTGTTTGTTGATCTACCAAACAAATGACATATTGTTCATTTGAATTGCAATCGTTCTCGAAGGGAGAGCATTCTGAAGGGGCTCCATTGCTAAAAGCACTGCTGTCATCTCTAGTACATTGGTGTGCAAATTGGCCTCTTCCAGGAACCAAGTGTCTTGGACTGTTTTCCCCAGAAAATGCCCCCATCCCCACCCCAACTGCGAAGCGTCCATGCTGACTATGGCCTTGGGCTGAGGGAGAATGAATGCATGGCCTTATAGAATCTGATCTTATGGAATCCACCACTTGAGATCTGTCTTGCATGTCTGAGTGATTTGTATCAGATATGACATGGGTTGATAAAAGTTGACCATTGTGTTGTTACCATCCACTGGAGAATCCTCATGTAAAATCTGGGTAAAGGTACTAGTGCTATTGCTGCTGACATTGATCCTACAGCTTGAAGGACCAAGTGGGCTGAAATCTTGGTACTGCAGAAAACTTTCCTGACCTGTGATCTTATAGTTTGAGCCCTTAAGGGAAGCAGTGAAGCTATCACTGACTTTGTGTTGAACAGTGCCCCTATGAATTCTAAATTTTGAATTGGTTTTGTAGCTTGTGGTTATCCATTGAAGTGAACACATATGGAGAACCTGATCTCTTGCTCTTTTTGATTGATACCTGGTCAGAGTGGTAATGTGACAGTTATCTAGATATAAAAACACCCAGACTCTCTGCAGTCTCAAGTGAGCTGCTACTACTGCTATACATTTGGTGAACACCCTGGGGGCTGTGGTAATACCAAAGGGCAGAACTCTGAACTGGTAATGACTGGCTCACAGCCTGAAGCATTTAAGTACCTTCTAGATAATCTGTTCATCTTTATGTGATAGTACACATCCTGAAGGTCTGTCGAGCACATCCAGTCATCCTTACCTAGAAATGGGAGAATGGACTGAACCGTGACCATCCAAAACTTGGTGCATTGATCTGACTTGTTTACTTTGCTGATATCCAAAACTGGTCTCCTGTCCCCTGTTTTCTTTGGCACTAAAAAGAATCTTGAGTAACTTCCAGATTCTATCTTGTCTGGTGGGACATCTTGGATGACTCTTTTTTTCTAGCAGTTTTTGTACCTGAATTGCTGCTTGTTCCCTCTGACTGGTTGGAATGTCAGGAATGTTTCTTGAGATTGGAGAAGGAAGAGAAAAGGGTATTATATAACCTCTGGAAATAATTCTCTGCACCCAAGTATCTCTTGTTATCTTTAGCTAGGCTGTCTGGTGCAGGGATAATCAACACCCGATTGCCTCCAGAGGTGGGCAATTGGGCCTCTTTCAGGACTGCTGGAAGGGTCTGTCAAAGAAAGAATCTTCAGACTTCTGGTTTTGTGGGCCACCTCTGTTACAGGGGTGCCATTGACCATTAATGCACCCCTCACCCCTGGGGGGAACTTACTCCACATGTGTCCTGGAAAGGGCCCTGGGATTTCTTGAACTACATCTTTTGACCTCCTTGTTGATTCCTAGAGAAGGATCTTTGAGAGGCTGAAAAACATATGCCCCGTGGCAGACCAGGGTGTTACATCCTTCTCACACCTGGATAATGGGTCTTTTACTTTGGGGCCAAACAAAGATGTTCCATTAAAAGGAGCATTGACAAAGAAAGACTTGAAGGGCTAAGCAAAATCACATAAGCGCATCCAGGCATGTCTCCTGATGGAAATGCCTAAATCTACTGCCCTTGAGGTTCCTTCTGCTACATGTGAAATGAGTCTCATGGAGGAACTCAAAATAGATTGTAGGGTAGCCAACTGAGAAGTCATGGTTGAATGGATTTCTTCAGAAACAGATCATGAGAGGGTATTTGAGAATTCCTTAACCAAATCGCTGTATAACCTTGTGAAATGTGCCAAATAATTCAGTGACCTTAAGATGAACTTTGCTGAAGTATAGACATGCTTCCCAAATCTGTCTATTACCTGAGGCTCCCTGTTGCAAGGGTGAACAGTGGAACTCTCCTCAGCAAGTTCCTTTTTAGTGGCTGCCGCCATGAGCATGGCATCAATGGGCAGCTCTTTTCCCCAAAACTACTTGTCCATAGGTAGTGCCATAATTTTGTCTGGTCTATTGAGGTATAGGCTCAGTTGTGTTAGGTGCCTTCCACTCCTGCCGAGAGATCAACTCAATAAGCTCGTCAGCAGGCAGATTTACCCAGGAGGTAGACAGGCCAGTACTGAAAGCCTCCAGGAATACAGACTCCTCAGATGAAGGGTTGCTGGGCATTCTGCCACCTCTCTGCTTTAGGATTTCAAGGATGTCTCCAAATAAAACATCTTCAGTAGGTGACCATGGGCACCCTTCACCTTTATCGAAGTCTGTATTTTCTGTGGCAATTAAGTGCTTCCTCTTACATTTCTTCTTTTCAGGGATCTCCTGAGTGTGATGCTCTGGGGAGATATCAGAAGAAGTCAAAATAACCTGTTTGGAAGTGTGGAGTTCTCGTACTGGCTGTCCCTGTGAAAAAGAGTGATAATTCTCAGAGTGCAGCGATGTCATGGCTGCAGACTGAAGATCCAAGGGGGTTGGATCCTTCTGTGCTGCTGAGGCAGACAAAGCACTCACCATAGCCTCAAAGGCAGACTGCCCAAAAGAGGGAGAAGACCTCGGATCTGAAAAGACAAGCTTTTGGACTGCTGTCCCTCCCTGCTCCTAAGGCAATCCCCTCGAGGTAGAAGTTGGAGGTGAGCTAACCCGTGCCAAAGCTCTGTGGTGCAAAGATGGCTCTGACAACTTCTGAGTCAACTCCAGCACCTTGGATCTGACAGAGAAACTTCAGCTCTCAGAGCTCTCTGGATCTGACTGAACCAGAGTGCTTAGAACAAATTTTGGATCCTAGGATAATGCTATCTTTGGATCCGAGTGAGATGGAACCCAGCAGCTCAGATCCAGGGACTCTGAGACATTTGAAGGAATCAAAGAAGGAACTGGTAGAAGGGTTGTGGTCAAAGAATGGACCTCCTGACCCAAAGGAGTAGGAGATGGTAAGACATCCATCTGACTCTGCGCCGAGAGGTTTTTCTACACCACTCTTTTCACATCTTCTTGCACTAAACTTCTGAATGAATGAGTGGGAGTAATAGAGGGGGACCTTGGTCTCTCTAGAAAAGGTGAGGGGATCCTGGAGGGTACCTGATCCACACAAGGTGAGTATGTAGTTCTTGGAAGGTAAATGAGGCTAGAATGAGTAGGGCTAGGGATAGCTGGATCCAGTATCTTTTTCATCTGATCCAAGGAGGTTTGATCTGTCAGTTTTTCTTTTTCTGCTTTGGATCTGATGGTGAGGTCAGATATGGTTTAGGTCTTTTTCTTGATTCCACTAAGGCCCTGGAGGTTGAAGTGGATGGACTCAGAGAAGAAAACCTAGAATATTTAGTTTTAGTAGACTGAGCCCCAGATGAAACCTCTCCAAACACAGAAGGAAGCAAACCTTTCAGAATTAGTTTATTTTTCCTTTCAACAAGGGCTTTGGGGTTAAAACCATGACAAATAGCACAATCTTCCTGCAAATGAAGAGGTCCAAGGCAGTATACACATGAAGTGTGGGCATCTGATACAGGAATTTTGTGCCCGCACTTGACACATTTTTTTAACCCTGTTGGCCATTTTCTGTCATAGTCACAAAAATAAACAGGAAACACTGTCAACAAACAATAAAGACTAGAATAGACTTTTTGGGGAAAAGGAAAGATGAAGAAATTACCAACAATGGTAATAAAAGAACGTACAGTAACTGTAGAAGAAAGAAAAAAATACTAACATTATTTAAAGGGTACAAACTATATGGAAGGGAATATAAGAGATATCAAAAAAGGAGGTATAAGAGTTAAGCTATTAAGTGATAAGGTAAGGGACAGAAAATCCTTAAAGAATTAAGAGGTTTTAGAGAAGTAGGTTAAATTAGAAAAATAATAATTAACTTATCTGCTCGAGAGTAACGGTCACCATGTCGTTCAAGTAAAGCAGCAAACAAGATCTGAGGTACTTGGGGTTGGTGCATTTTGGGTAAGGTAGAAGCCCGAGAGTTTTTGGTTGCCACGAGCTTTAGCAATGGCTGAGTCAGATTCAAGGGATCAGATCCAAACCCATTGGGTGAGGATAGAATGAAAATTGATAACATCAGATCTTCTGTCATTGCAGTCCACTAATATCAAACAATATGCACAATCACTGCAGAACTAAACATCATCTGAATAATTCCACATTAAACATCTATAACTAATGAAGATATTTCTTTATTTTTATTTTTATTTATTTAACATTTGTTGACCGGGTTTCTGCTGGCAAACAACTTTACATTTAAGTAGTTCAAGTACAAATTCAGTGGCTGCTACCCTTGAAGAACAAACTGCCCATGTTACATTTAAAAAAAAATGATAAGCTGGTAACATTGTTATAGGGAGAGGCTGTCAAACCAACAGCAGGTTCATAGTTACTAGGCACCTCATCCAAAGAACTGCAGGATCCCTATCCCCCCTTAAAAGAGGCACTGCAGTATCAGCACTCTATGTACATGGTGTGGGAGTAGAACCCACATCCTTCTGCACAAAAGACAAGCTGTGCTACTGCAGAAACAATGATGATGGCCATTTGCTAAACAAAACAGTTACACCTTGAAAGCAGACAAAGCATGAGCAAAAGTAAACTTCTCTTCCCTTGAAAGTCAACATTCCTTGAAAATGCACAAAGGTCAACATTCCTTAAAAATGCATAGAAGCTCACCATTCTTTGAAAATACACTGGAACTCAACATTCTTTGAAAAGGCACTGAAACTCAACAGTTTGGCAGTTGGTGTAGATGATTCAGGCTCTAGGGTCCTATATTAAAGGTACAGGGTTTGAGCCTGAATTAATAAATTAACCTGCCATCCTTAACTGAGGCATTACACACACTACATGCAATCTGTTTCCGTTTAAATGTGTATGCACCATATGGATGCACTCTGCATGTGTAATGTAAGTTTTTGTGAAAGCCCCCTGGACAGTGGGCCCTGGGGCCTGAGGCAACTACCAAGTTCACCTAGTGCTGGATCCAGTTTTAAGAGAAAGTCATGATGAGTATATATGCTTCACAATGACTGGCTTTTAACATTAACAGTAAAGTGGGTTACAAAGGTATAACTTTCATACACCAGTACCACATATGTCAGTATGACTGCACAGTGTTAGAAGTGTGTCTGTACATATCTCCTCCTGTATAGGTGGATGAGTGCATCATGATGTTAAGGCTTTGTTCTCACTTTGTAAGGCACCTGTGGGTTCAATTCCATCCCCTGCTCCACAACTGTGTTATTATGAAAAATATTTTATGTGCATTTTTGTGTCTCAATAGTTTCACTGCAGTATTACATGGGTGATACATGTAAGAAAACCATTAGCAAATTGGTAGACATGTTCCAAAATAAAATAGAAGTTTGTTTCCTTTGCATATCACCTGTATTTGAAATATGTATGTCTAAGTAGCATGTTTGCCTTGTATGTGTGCAGCTGATGCATGAGACCCTATATCTCTGACCACTGGTACCTGCTGGTCTGTCTAAATAGCTCCTCCTGTTAATGCTGTATATATCAGACTGTATGTGATGACAGCTGTTGGTTCAGGTGCCCCCTGCATGTATACACACAATGAGGCTTCTAAAAGTATTGAGTATTTACTGGTTTGACAAGTGTATTTTGTTTAATTGTGCGAGTATCAACATAGTTAGAACACCAGTTTTTCATTGTATTTATATTTCTCGTCCACAACCTTTTTGTTGCTGTCTTTTTTTTTTTTTTTTTTTTTACAGACATTAACTTTGCTTATTATTTTGTTTAACTCCATGTCTTTTACTATTATATGCAGCAGCACACCAACCTGCACTGATCCTACTGGCAAAGACTGTAGGCTAATACCACCGCCACCAGCGGAATCGCCCAGCACATCTGGGTTCCGGTCTGCTACAGTTGCCCCAATACCTCCTGCCCTACCTGCACCACCTGCATCAGGCAGATTTGCACCACAAGCTGGTACAGTTGTAGTCCCTGGTAGCAGTGCAAGTGGAGGTGACTGTTTTTGTCACCAATCATCAACTGACAGACATTGTGAAATATATCATTGACAGGAGGCTGGATGCCTGCATCAGCCAAACAGTAAAGATGTTCCACTAAATCATTGAGTTGCATCCCTGCCCAGCACTTTCTTCACCTTCTAAGCTAGGATCAAGTGGTGACAGTACTCAGGGTGATGAGTAATCTCACACTGTATCTCAGATGGCAGAGACTGCAGCTGCAAGCACTCAGTACTATCTCCCAACCTGGTGTTCCCCTCCCTTTTCTGTCTATGCCCACCCCTGTTGTCCATGCACTCCTGTCCTCACCACTGTCTTCCCTCTGTTTATCCGATGACTCCTTCACCATCGTGTTATTCCCTTCGTCATTGTGTTACCCTACATGCTGTTAGTCATGTCCACCTTATCTTGTTACCCAATCTAACGCTCTTGCCTCTCTCTTCCTTCCTTCCCTCTTTCCTTTTCTTTATAAAAATAAAATAGGCACATATCCTATAAATAAAAGTATTTTCAGCCCACATCTCTTCCATCTTGCTCATTCTTTATATACTGAACCTCTTTTCTACCCGCTGCTTACTTTGCCTTTTCATCTGTTTCCTGTACTCCTATTTCCAACCTTTATTCTGGTTGAAATATAAACACATCACACACATGTCCAAAAAAGGCTTCTAGATCACTTTTGTTTAATGGTTGCACTGTTGGCACACATATACAACTAATGAGAAATGGTATATTTCATTATATAGCAACAATGAAGCTCAAACAATATCATGTAGTATGTATATTATCCTCATCTGCCACTGGTCACACAGATGAGCTAAGCACCATTCAGTGGCAGTGTGCACATAAGAAATTGGGTAAACCTGCACTTTTATTGTGACTGCAGCCTAGCTCAGTTTGTTAATGGCATGGCGTGTGGACTGCTACTGCACAGTGTGTGTGTGTGTGTGTGTGTGTGTGTGTGTGTGTGTGTGTGTGTGTGTGTGTGTGTGAGTGTGTGTGTGTGTGTGTGTGTGTGTGTGTGTGTGTGTCTGGTTTGGTTATCACATCCCTTTGCAGTCTTCTGTCCATTTCTGTTTGTTTCAGTGGTATACTAACATCTCTACCTTCTCCACCCTTTGGCATGCTTCACTTCTTTCCTTCCTTCCAGAAAACATTTTTATATATTTGCAGTCATGATTTACAACAATACAGCAGCAGCTTAACATTACCTTTTCTTTACACAGTTTCGTGCCGACTGCCCTAGAGGCATGTGCTCAGTCAGTGTTTTACAACAGTTTGATTACTGTGGCCATAAGTTGATCTAACACTATCTTCATGCTGGTCCCTACTGTGGCTGGGATGGGCATCTCATTGTCATGCACACTGGTTAGACACATGCATTGTTAAGGTGTCCTGGGGACCTGTGTAGACACCTGCAATGGGAATAGTGGCCCCTTGGTTGCGACTGCAGATGCGACATTTCTAAATCCCAGAGTATGTTTTGAGTAACAATTTGTTACTTTAATACTGAAAACATACTCCCTGGGGTGAAACAATGTTACCTGTTTTTCTCACTCATGGTACAGAATTTACAAGGTACTAAAAAACATGTAACCTCAGTGAAGTTCACAGGACATTTCTGCCATATCTCACATTATGCTTTGCTATGAAACTGATTTAGAATTGCTATTATACCAATTCAGAGACTATATAAAGCTTATATATCATGCTTATTATCAGAAGATACTTGTTTCTGTTTGGGTTATGCTTATCCATTTTGATAGTAAAATAAGACTCCTGTTCTCAGCAATAGATTGAAGTGTTTATTTGAGAACAAATAAAACTTCTTTTGTGGTTGTGACTGATAATGGCTCTTATTTTGAGGTTTGCAAAACACTGAACTTATGTTAAATGCCCATCTCTGAATTATCTTGAAATTAGTTTTCCACATATTAAAACTTTGAAAGGAAGATATTAAACAGAATGCTGGCATGAAACTGTATATACAGCAGTGTGACACAGTCATTTTACTATATAAAGATTTGATCGCACCATGAAATTAAAGAAAGTCTAATGCTTATTCTTGGGATGGTTCTTTGGAATATGTTACCTTGTGGAGTCAATCATCCACTGAAGCATGGTGAGTACACAGGTCCACCTATCACTGCAAGTATAACTTGTGCCATTTAGTTGGATAACCTTTTGATTAAGTTTGCTAGGCCACTCAGTACTGATGAAATGAGAGACAGGGATTATGAAGGTCTGGGAAACTGCCATAACCACTTACATGGCTTTCTTAGTAGAAACCCTATATCCTACACACTGGCATTTTCTTTAGTAGGCCACTGCACGCTGTGAAACATGGTCTGAGGTGTACTTATCCTCTAAACACCCACATCAACCTGGTCCAAGTAGCAATTACAAATTTCAGTCCCACTGGGGCTACATGAGTAAAATTACCTCCACCAGTGCATCTTCAACATTCGTGCCACTAGTGAAAAGTGAACTGGTAAACTCTTGTGTTTCTATTTCATATCCTACATCCAAGGCATCAGATATCCAAGCAGTTAATCAAACTTAGGTTAGTGTTGTGGATTTATCCCTTCTTGTCTTGAAACTGGCAGTTCCTGGTGTATGTCTCTTGATTCTTTTAAGATTTTCTTCCTGTGTTTTCAATATGAGATTTATTTTCATTTTAAGACTTTCATTCATTATTGCACATAGATTGACTTTATAGCTTTTCATTTTTTGTTTGAAACAGCAATATTAAAAATAATCTGCTGTGGTTATTTTTCTCATAGTACCTCCTTGCTTGTCTTTTTTAAATATTTTGTTATTCTTTTTATTTTAAAGGGAAGAAACTGCTTTGTCTAAAGACTAAACATTCTACCTTGGAGTTGAGATGCATTCTGACTTTGTAGGATGCATTTACTTAATGTTTATGTTCTTTGATTTTTAATATATTGACATAGAAAACTTGCAGGTACGGCAAGTGCAAACGGCCAACAACAGTAACTGTTAAAGGAAAAGGGCCAGCACAAACAGGTAGCATCCAGTATTAATCTTTTATTGTGCCATCATAAACATGTCAAACCGGTTTCAGCACACAGCCTTCATCAGTGACATATATAATACAAAAGAGATCATATAAATACTACCATCAGTCAAAACTCCTGCAATATCACTTCCTCTATAGTTTGAGAATTCAAATTTATCATTAAGACCTCGTGTGAACAATGATCCTAATTTAACAATCCATTTCTTTTCCATCTGGTTAAGCATAGAATGCAATCCCCATTTGCATCCTTTATCATCTGATATCCTATCAATAATTGTAAAAGTAAACTTTGCAGACTGGTGTAGCTGACAATGTCTATATAATGCATTGGTGATGCGTTTGTTTCGAATGTCACTTAGATGTTCAGATATTCTAAAACAAAGGGGTCTGGATGTTTAAAATACATAAAATACATAAAATGAGCGGCAGTGGCAACAGGCTAAATAAATTACCCAATCTGATCCGCAGTTGGCATAGAAATTGATGTCATAGACCTGGCTAGTGTTGTAACTAGAGAATTGTTTGGTTTTATAAAGATGTTGACAAAAGGAACAATGTCTGCATGGATAACAACCCACTAATTTATCCCCTACAATATTTAATTGATGAATAATATTCCTATTTCTAGGCTGTTGTTTGTAATGTGAGTGGTAAGTGCCCAGTGTTTTGCCACAGCGAAGGAAAAAAGACATTTGTCTGGTAACAATTGATTCAATTCCTCATTAGTCATCAAGATGTTCCAATGTTTATTTATCACATCCCTAAGTATGTTGACATTTCTGCCATAAGTGGTAATTAATCTGATTATGTCTGATCCTTTCTAATCATCCTTGTTCTAGTATGTGAGTAGTTCATCTCTAGATTGTTTAGAAGCCCATTCCCTGGCAGTGACTACATCCCCCAACCTATAGCCTCTGTTCAAAAATTTACCAGTGAGATCTCGTTTAGAATCATTATAATCCTCTTCCCTTGAACAAATATGTCTAATCTTGGAAAATTGTGACTTTGGTATGTTTCTAATGGTGTGTGTGGGGGTGTGTGAACTAGTTACATACAGTAAATTATTAAATTGTGGATATTTTCTATGTACGGTAGTACGTAGGGAATTGTCAGATTCCCTTGAGATCTTAATATCCAAAAAACTGATTTCATTATAACTGTATGATAGAGAAAATTCTATGCCCCGCTTGATGTCATTCAAGTACTGTACGAACTCCTTCAGATATTCAAGGCCCCCACGCCACATCAACCAACAATTGTCCAGAAATCTCCTCCAAATATCCATATCAGGCAGATAGATGTTGTGTAACATATTGTAGATCAGTTCTTCTTCTATATAACCCATAAACAGGTCTGCGTAAATGGAGGCAAAAGATGCCCCCATTGCAGTTCCCTGGGTTTGCCAATAACAATTACCCTGAAAATAAAATACATTTTTGGTCAATACATGCTCTGCCATGCAGATAAGGAGGGTATTGAATCCAACAGGATATAGACCTGTTTTGTTCAGCCAATAGTCAAGGGCCTGTAGTCCTGCCCAATGGGGTAAATTAGTATACAAAGATTTAACATCAAGGGTGCACATAAGCCAATCAGATTCTATTTCGAAATTGGATATAATTTGCAGGAATTCAGTTGTATCCCTAATTCTAGCCTGAACCGATGATAATAGTGGCTGTAAATACTGAGTTAGGTAGGCTGATAATGGATCTGTAAGTGAGCATATACCTGATACGTCTACCCAGAGGTTTATCCAGACTTTTATGAACCTTTGGTAGAAGGTATAGAATTTGTTTACCTGGATCCCTCACTACAAGCTGTAACATTGTAGATTTATTAATAATGCCTTCCTCCACTGCATTCTTTAAAAATATGTCAATTTCTTTTGGGAGTCGGGTCCTTGTGCATGCGCATGTAATACAGGGGGTTAGACAATTGTCTATTCCCCTCCACCCATTAATAACTGGTATTCATCAGCACCACTGCCCCTCCTTTATCCGCAGGGAGGATAATGACATTAGTGTTACTGCGAAGTTCTTGGAACGCCCTTTGTTCATCCTGTGAGAGATTCTGTCTGAGCATCTGGGTGGAAAACTGCCTAAAATGTAGATCTTTGAGTATGGCTTGTTCAAAGATTGCCACATTTTTATTCGTAGGTGATACAAAGCTGGACTTTAGAAATTTGAATTCCATAGATCTTTGAGATTCCGAATTAGAACCAAAAAACAATTTCAGATTCATTTTCCTACAAAAATCCAAAACATCAGTGACCAAAATATTCTCATCAACACAAAAGCTTGGTACGAAATTCAACCCTTTATTAAGAAGCTGTTGTTGTTCCTTTGTTAAAACATAGGACTATGCGGGCAACTATGGGACATAACATAAGACAACTATGCGGGCTGTATGAGCAGGTTGTCCATGGAGTTGCTGGTCTTTGAAAACCAGATTAAGGAGAAAAAACTACGCAAATTTAACAGAGACTTGGAGAATTATGAAAGGGGCAAACCTTTTGAGTCACACAAGAATGTGCGTTTTTCTGACACTACTAGATTAGGTTCCATCACACGTAAAAAAAGACCACATTCTATTTTGAAGAGGTCTGGATCTGGATATAATACCTTGGGGGATGAATCCTCCACTACAGATACTAAGGGAGTTCTTAACGGGGAATCTCTAGAGGCCAAAAAACAGAGGAGTCAGGACCACCCTTTAGGGGATATAAACACAGGGGTGGGTGTAAACACAGGAACAGAAACACTAGAAAGTCTTCTGCAGTCTTTATTCAAGTGAATGATGTTTTAACAATGGAACAACAACTTCTTCTTAATAAAGGGTTGAATTTCGTACCAAGCTTTTGTGCGCATGCACAAGGACCCGACTACCAATTTTAAGAAAGAAATTGACATATTTTTAAAGAATGCAGTGGAGGAAGGCATTATTAATAAATCTACAATGTTACAGCTTGTAGTGAGGGATCCAGGTAAACAAATTTTATACCTTCTACCAAAGATTCATAAAAGTCTGGATAAACCTCAGGGTAGACCCATAGTATCAGGTATAGGCTCACTTACAGAACCATTATCAGCCTACCTAACTCAGTAGTTACAGCCACTATTATCATCGGTTCGGGCTAGAATTAGGGGTACAACTGAATTCCTGCAAATTATATCCAATTCCGAAATAGAATCTGATTGGCTTATGTGCACCCTTGATGTTAAATCTTTGTATACTAGTATACCCCATTGTGCGGGACTACAGGCCCTAGACTATTGGCTGAACAAAACAGGTCTATATCCTGTTGGATTCAATACCCTCCTTATCTGCATGGCAGAGCATGTATTTACCAAAAATGTATTTTATTTTCAAGGTAATTGTTATTGGCAAACCCAGGGAACTGCAATGGGGGTGTCTTTTGCCCCCATTTAGGCAGACCTGTTTATGGGTTATATAGAAGAAGAACTGATCTACAATATGTTACACAACATCTGTCTGCCTGATATGGATATCTGAAGGAGATTTCTGGATGATTGTTAGTTGGTGTGGCGTGGGGGCCTTGAATATCTGAAGGAGTTCGTACGGTACTTGAATGACAATAAGTGAGGCATAGAATTTTCTCTATCATACAGTTATAATGAAATCAGTTTTTTGGATGTTAAGCTCTCAAGGGAATCTGACAATTCCCTACGTACTACCGTACATAGAAAATATCCACAATTTAATAATTTACTGTATGCAATTAGTTCACACCCCAACACACCATTAGAAACATACCAAAGTCACAATTTTTCAGGATTAGACTTATTTGTTCAAGGGAAGAGGATTATAATGATTATAAACAAGATCTCACTGGTAGATTTTTGAACAGAGGCTACAGGTTGGGGGAGGTAGTCACTGCCAGGGAATGAGCTTCTAAACAATCTAGAGATGAACTACTCACATACAAGAACAAGGGTGATCAGAAAGGATCAGACACGATCAGATTAATTACCACTTATGGCAGAAATGTCAACATACTTAGGGATGTGATAAATAAACATTGGAACATCTTGATGGCTAATGAGGAATTGAATCAATTGTTACCAGACAAATGTCTTTCTTTCTTCTGCCATGGCACAACACTGGGCTCTTACCTCTCACATTAGAAACATCAGCCTAGAAATAGGAATATTATTCATCAGTTAAATATTGTAGGGGATAATTTAATGGGTTGCTATCCATGCGGGCATTGTTCCTTTTGTCAACATATTTGTAAAACCAAGCAATTCTGTAGTTACAACACTAGCCAGGTCTATGACATCAATTTCTATGCCAACTGCAGATCAGATTGGGTAATTTATTTAGCCTGTTGCCACTGCCGCTCATTTTATATAGGAAAAACATCCAGACCCCTTCATCTTAGAATATCTGAACATCTAAGTGACATTCAAAACAAACGCATCACCAATGCATTATATAGACATTGTCAGCTACACCAGTCTGCAAAGTTTACTTTTACAATTATTGATAGGATATCAGATGATAAAAGATGCAAATGGGGATTGCATTCTATGCTTAACCAGATGGAAAAGAAATGGATTGTTAACTTAGGATCATTGTTTACACCTGGTCTTAATGATAAATTTGAATTCTCAAACTATAGAGGAAATTATATCACAGGAGTTTTGATTGATGGTAGTATTTATATGATCTCTTTTGTATTATGTATGTCACTGATGAAAGCTGTGTGCCGAAACCAGTTTGACATGTTTATGATGGCACAATAAAAAATTAATACTGGATGCTACCTGTTTGTGCTGGCCCTTTTCCTTTAACACTTTGATTTTTAAGACCATTAACTAATGACTTGCATGCTCTCCCTTTAGCAAGTCTTAAGGAAAATGTACTGTTCTATTTGATAAGTGATTTATTACATAATTACCTGTGGCTGTATCCAGGCTACTTATAATATAAATTATTTTGCTAGCTTTTATATAAGTTATTCCTCCAAGTATGATAAAACTTCACAGTTACTGATCTGGAAACCTAAGGAAATGAATATGGATTTGAAATAATCCCTTGCTTAGCAGTTTACCTCAACAGCCGAAAGCAATGAGCTTTCAAACAGCTCCATCCTGTAGTCCTTGGTTTGGTTTCTCCATTTCAACTTGCAACCTGTATGACTCTGTATAAGTCACTTAACCTATCAATGTTCCCAGGTTGTCTTGGAAAAGGGACATTTATTTCCAGTGGGCTTAACCCATTCACAAAACAAACATATAAATGATCATCTAAGTGTTTTTCAATGATGTATGAGATGACCTAATGCATGTTAATTTCTTAGGGATGTACACTGGAAAAAAAATCGATCTAAGACGTTAAACTGAGGCCCCATCTGCTTGAGCTGGTGGTAGCTCAGGTGGATGTAAAAGATCCCATGGCACCTATTGGAAAAAGAGTAGGAGTCCTTTATTTATGTATGAAAATAACTTCTATTTATAAAATATTTACGTATTTACAAATATTTGCATATGTACAAACACATAGTCATAATTTTCCATACAATCATGTTAAATTTTCATCCTTACTAGACCCCCACTCCTTTTTCTATAACCACCATCTGATTTTACTTAATATTGTTCCTAAAATTCATTTACCATTAAACATAATTTAATTTATTCTTTTATTCCATATAACCCATATAACATAAAATAACTTTTTATCTAGTCCTTTAACATATTCTTTATTTCTATTCTTATAATATCCATATTTAATCATATCCATGTCTATTTTATCCACTTTTTTTATATCTTCAACAAATCTTTTTTACACAGTTTTCCCCATAACTCTTTTACTCTTTTATATTTCAAAAACATATGTTTCATAGTTTCTTCTTGACAATGTAAACATACTCTATCACTTTTCTTTTTATATGGCATATTTTCTTTACTGGCAATATATCTATTACAAGTCTCCACAACAAAATATTGGCATTATACTTTCTGATTACACCATTTGCCTTTTATTTTTATATCTTTAATTTTTTAATCTGTGTGATTATCCCATGGTTTTACATAGTAATATTTTATCATTATATTCTTCTTCCATACTTTTCTTTTTCTATATCATCAATTTTATCTTCCACAAAAATATTTTTTCTTGGTAACATCTTACTTATTAATTTATGCACTCTATTTCTCTTTTATTCTTTTTTACCATACCCCAAAATTTATTATTCTTATATTTCTATAGTTTTACCACTAATCTCTCATCTTTTTATTTATCCACTTTAACATTTTGCACAAATTTAATGAAGCGGCATATACCACTGGGTTAATTAACCCTAAACCTCCTTTTTATTTACATACAAAACTTCTCCTTATACTGCATTTAATTTAGAACCCCATATAAAGGAAAAAATATCTGCAATAATTCCTTTTCAAATACTGTTGGCAACATAAATACACTTGCTAAGTATGCTATTTTTCCCCATCAGAACCGACTTTATCAAATAAGCCTTTTCCTCTGAATGATAATATATATGTTCTCCAGAAAAGACGTTTGCTTTATTTCTTCTATTGTTTTTTCCTATTTAACTATACTTACATCTTTATTCCCAAATTGTATAACTAACACAGAAATTTCATCTCTACTATTTCACCTAAACCTTTACTTTTCTCTTTATTTAAAGCCATCCCTATTATCCCTAAACACTCATTTATGCAAATTATTACTTATTTTATCTGAATTTTGTTTTCTGCAATAATTATAATGTCATCTGCATATGTTAGCATAACTAGAACTCTTAACCCTTCAGGTGTTATATAACCTGCCTCCTTCATTTTGTAATTTATTTCACATACTATCACATTCATAACTAATGAAGAGTATACAACACATTGGACATCCCTGTCTTACAACACTCTTCATATGTACCTTTTGCCTTACCAGCCATTTGCAAGTATTTTTACTTTATTATTACTATATGCTGACATACATAATTTCCTAACTTTCTCACTTGTGTTATATTTCCCATTTTAGTTTCAAACCTCTTTTGTATTATTTTCATATATATCTTATAATCATTATTGTTCAATACTATTGGTCCCCAATTTTTAAGCTCTCTTCTATCTTCCTTCTTTCATATGAATTTAAGCATTCTACTACATAATTTTTTACACATTAAACCTTCATTAACCATTCATTCAAAATCTTTACAAACTATTTTTTGCCAATCCCTTAAATTTTTATACATTGCATATACTATTCTATGTGGGCCTGCAACTGGATTTATATTTACTTGTCCTAATACTTTATCTATCTCATTTAAAGAAATATCCTTTTCCAACTCTTTATTCTCTTTTTATGTTAACTTTTTTTACTTTCCATGTTTTTCACTATCTTTTTTTTTCTTTAAACATTTCTTGTGCATATTGTACTACACTATTCATAATATTTTCCTAAGTTATTTCTATTTCTCCTTTTGCATTTTTATTTCTTCATTACGCTGCCATTTTCCTTTACTAATCTGCATATGTAACTCGATAGTTCTCTTTTTCTTGTAAAAATATCTTTGCTTATATACCAATTATTGTATTTTTCTTGATTTCTTTCATATAATTCTTTTTCTTTGTCAAATTAGTTTCTATCATTATGTTCTAAATCTTCAAATACATCATTGTATGTTCTTTTATATTTTTCTTTCTCTACTTTTCTCACATCATATTGCCACTGTAAAAAAACAGTTTTTTATATTTTTCCTTAAAGATCACCCACCATTCAGACCAATTTTTATTAAATCTTCTCATATTAATATGATCTTTCCATAACTGTATTAGTAATCTCTTTCCTTCTTCATTCCATGCTTTCTGATTTACCCTTTTTATTCCTTTGCCTATTTTTATAAATTCCTTATTTTCTTTTATCTCTAGCCATATCGCAAGATGATCAGAAAACTCCTAGTTCAACTACATCCCCTTCTCCTATAACTAAACCTTCTGATACTATAAAATAATCTATTTCAGTTCTATACATACCCCTTTTGTAAGTTCATGAAGTTTTCTCTCAATGTTTTAACTTGCCAAATCTTATAACTTCTATAATTTTTCTTATATCATTTCCTTTTTTTTTTACATTTACCTCTTAAATCACAATTAAAGTCTCCTTTAATTTTAATATTCATATTTATCACTACATAGTCTAAAATCAGATCAAATAAGTGTTCTCTTTCTTTACAGTTTGCATAAGCATACCATGTTATACATCTGTAGACTTGCTTTTTCCAAATAGGTAATCTTTCCATTTTTGCTAGTAACATCTAATATCTTTACTATATTTCTACAAAATATGGCTATTCCAGAACATCTCTCATTTCCCAAATTCCAGATTATCTTTCCTTCCTACAATTTCTCTGTTTGTAATCTTTCTTCATTTGGTAAAAATCTTCTGTCTTCTAATATAATTACATCTACATTATGTGTATTACACCAGTCCAAAAGTCCTATTCTTCTTACTGTATTCTTAATACTATTCGCATTTACAGAAAGAACTAAAATTTTCATTTTCCCTTTTGTTTAGACTCATGGTTTCATAAATTCATAGCTAATTACTGGACTAGCTTTCTTAATAGGCCATTCTAAGACTAACCAATTACCTTCCCGGAGGTGACAATCAAGACACTGTACCTTGTGTCTGTGAGTCAAACATAACCATTATTTCAAGCCCGATTTTTAAGCTACATAGTTTCTTTTTCTTCCCTTTCCTTTCTTTTTCTTTTGTACTTGTCCCTTTAAATTTTCTTTTCCCATCTTTTACCCTTTTGCCAATATAATTCTGTTTTTCCTTTAAGTACCTCCCAATTGAAGTCTTCTTCATCACTTATTTCAAAACCTTCTTCTATGTCCTCTTTATTATTTTTTTCCTCATCCAGTTTTTCTTACATTTCTCACCTAAGGCTAACACGGTCCATGTAAGACAGTAGGGGGCGTGTCCGTAGGCCGAGCCCTGTAAGCGGACATGCCCCCAGAAGAGTAAAAGTGCCCAAAGTAAACACCCACGACAGAGTCCATTTCTTTTCTTTGTTCATTTTCTTCTGTTTCTTTTCCTTACTGTTATTCTCATGTTTTCAATTCACCCATAAATGTTTAATTTTGTTACATTTATAACATTTCAATTCACATTTTTTGCATCATGTCCCATTTCCCCACCAATATAACATTTCATTTTGTCACAGTTAATTATCAAATGTCCTTCTTTTCCACAAGAAAATGTTTTGGGTTCTCTCTAGTATTTTGCAACACCCTATTCCCCTCCACATTTATCATGCTTGGTAGATGTATCATTTTTTTTTCTCTTTCTATTTTTAACACAATATTACAATGCGAGCCACCAGTCTATAAATACCGCTTTTGTCATAAACTTTTGAAGTGTACATGAATCTTCTTTTTTGTTTACCTGTTAAAGGCTTTTATCACATAAAGATTCCATGGGTAAACAGTCTTTCTTTTCTTCATATTCTCCAAGTAAATTTTCCATTGAAAAAAACGTCCCAAATATAATGCCACAAAATGCCTCTGTTAAAATGCCTTTATCTCATGTGCTTTTACAGCCCAGGTATGTCCCACACTTCATACTTCTCCATTTCTTTGTCCTCTTTACTTTGAATACTTACCATGTACTTTTGTTTTTCATTTTCTTTTGCCTTGTTTGCTGCTGTTCCACTTTTGCTTTCTTTTACTTTCTCTGCATATGTTTTCTTTTCCATTTCACCACTATTCTTCAGGATTGCCTCTGCATCCTCCTTTTGTATTTTTTCCATAATGCCCCCCCCCCCTCCCAGGAAACATCTCCTTCATTTTTTGTCTCACTCTATACCAGAATTTCTTTAAGTTAATGATTCCAAAACCCTTCTGACTATAGGGTTGTAATGATACATCCATCATTTGCTGAGTCATCTTCATTAAACAGGTTTCTTTGAAACACTTCCTCAGAATCCTGCCTACATTTTTGGTCTTGATATTTGCTTTCTCCTTCATTATTTTCACCACTCCATCATCTCCTTCTGTCCCCATCTGCATCCCTGTTTCTCCAGGTTGCCTCTGCACCTGGAATGGAATCAGGAATTGCTCCTCCAAAATGGGTCCCACTCACAACAATGATGAGTAGGGGAAGTTCCTCGATGCCCAGGCCAAATTCCCCCTAGTAGTATAAATACCAGCTCAGGTGTTCCCTAAAAAGAGGCTACTATCTTAGTGGAACTAACCCGGTCAACAAAGAATACATAAATAAATAAATCACCACACAAATAAATAAATAAATACATAAATAAATAACTAAAATTATACCACTTCCTTCCATTTTCTCAGATGGTCCAAAAACATGGAGGTTGTATCTCCTAGCTTTATCTTCCCAAACATCATATTTATTTTATTAGGAAAGAAGTTTAATCCACTATACATAAATACATAGAAACATACAAAAATTTCAGACGCAAGCAATAATGGTTTTGTAGCCTGCCATCTCCAGCAGTCTCAGAGGCCTATGTCAGTAGGATTTTATTTATTTATTTATTTATGTGACATTTGTCAACTGGGTTAGTCCAACTGGGCTAAAAGCCCATTTTCAGTGGAGACCCGAGGAGAAAAGCTCCAGTATAGAAAAATGACAATACAATTGTAATACGCACATTTAAACAATTATAATACACAAGTTCCAGGAGTAAAAAAGAAATACTGCACAAGAATAACACAACAGTTCCAGAATAATCTAATGACAATTACTAGCAATTAATACCACTTTTTTTCCCACAGAGAAGAGAGGAAAGTCAGTGTGAAAGGAGTGAAAAAGAAAATATGATAGCAGTTTAGTGGATTAGGTTGGAGTGTGACAGGGGCATGTTTTAGTGTTAAGAAGGTGAAATTTTTGTTCCTTTTTGATATGTTTCTATTGCTGTTTCCTATTGATTATTATACAAGATCATTCTGTGAAATTGATTCATAACATAAACTTTGAATGTTATTAGAAAGATCACAAGCAGTAGTGGACATTTGACTGATTTCCTTCTTCCAGGCAAGTCTCATTTTATTGTTCTTCCCAATGACAGTCATTGTATTAGTGAGTGAAATACTTTACAAGCTTCCAAATAATGACTGTTAGTTGAGAAATGCTTACTGGACAGTAAAGATGGTTTCATTAGAGGTATTGACCGATGTACTTCTGACTAATAGTTAATACAATTCTTACTTTAAGTAACTGGAAATACTTTTATAATTCTGTTATGGAAGAGATAGTGGCAGGGATTTCTAAGCAGTCATCATTTTGCAAAGAACTGTACATAATGATTTGTTTTCATGCTGCTTTTATTCTATATTACTTCCAGTGTTTTATTATTTCACTTTATCCCAGCAGAGTGTTTAGTACATAAACCAAAGTGTGTTGTGCAAACTGTATATCACATGAAAGCAAGTGATAATACCTGCACACAAATAAGACATGTCAACAATGCTTTGCACTTCCATTCACACTTCTAAGTAGCTACCAGAATGATTTAATTCACAACAAATTACAAGTTTAATTAACCTGAATTACTTAGTTGCAACCAAAAAAAAAAAAAAAAAATCTGCGGTGGTGGTGCTGCGGTAACGTTGTCGCCTCACAGTAAGACACTGTCCGGTTCGATTCACAGCTAGAGCGTCTTCTGCGTGGAGACATGCGTGAATGGGCGTACCTTTGTTGAAGGTTGTGCATCAGGGCTGGTAACTGGGTACTTAAAAATCAACTACCAATCATTAGCGGACGGGAGTTCCGCTGTGGCGACCCCTAACCAGGAAAAGCCGAAAGACACAAACTTAGTTGCAACCAAAATAATTATATTGTGCTTCTACTGTCAAACTATTTAGTATACATGCATTCTTTGATCAAAGTGGTTTTGTACAAGTGCACTGTGCCACAAATTTGGGCAAAAATATTGGCACAAGAATGCAACGTTTCTTCTTTCCACCAAGTCTTTCCCACTCTTGTACAACTAGAGATATGGATTACTTGGCTGTCATTTTGGGTAAGAGTGATCCCATGTTTTCTGCCATCTGAAGCTATGGAATGCGTATTAACAATTGTAGCTGCCAAGGTTGTTAGATCATGTTAGTTTACTGTAACTAACAGTAAAACTATATTAATTAAAAAAAATCATTCAAGTTACTATTTGTCTTCACATAACCCAGAAAATCCCACAGTGATAAAAACGATCCACCCATTTCTTTTTCACCTAAAACCACACACCATGGATTTGTCTGGAAGGTAAATGGTCAATCAAGAATGTCAAAATATATAACCTCTGATAATTACAATTTTATATTAATATTTTTTTGCCTTCAAAAAACATGCTTGTATACCAGTAAGAATTAAACATCAGTAGAGATTTTGTTTTAAAATGACTTCTGAATTGCTTTGTGTTGTGATTGAGGTGTATAGCAACTACCTTCCTAAAATTAAATAAATGGTAGTTAAAGAAATTCCTGCAAATCCACAAGAATATGAGCAGGCAAATGTATACTCATGTTTTAAATATATACCAGAGTGTTCTTTATTGTAGAACTACAACTGAAGACAAAGCATGTAAACAGATTTATGTTTTCTCAAACAGTATTGCAATTTGATTGCTGATTGGATTGCTATCCTGGTCTTTGTTTAATTAATTCTCTATATTGCACTGGACCAAAACATTTTCTTGGCCATTTTGACTCACATGCTGTTACTGTGAACAAGAAAATTATGTATTTGATTTGTCTGACATCTTATCATTTGCTTGAATTGTTCTGCAAGTAAACTGTTCTGTTCTTTTGCTGAGTCAATATTGTTAAAAGAGATGCAAAGGCACTTGCAGTTAATCTTGCTGAGAGCTTGGCTGGGTTGCAAACGTTCTTGAATCTGGATTATCTAGTTTATCTGTTTAACTGACTGGATAGTTATCCTTGTCTTTGTTTAATTAACTGTCAATATTGCACTGGACCAAAACATTTTCTTGGCCATTTTGACTCACTCACATGTGGACACTGTGAACAAAAAGATACTGTATCTGATTTAGTTGGTTTCTTAACAACTTGAATTGTCCCTCCAACCCTCCCACGTTTTTCTTGTGGTTGTATAAACCATTGTCTCTGCTTTCACCCACTGTGTTAATCTCACTATGCCCCTCCCTCTTTGATTGCTGTTGTCAGTTGTATAGGCTAAGTACTTTTTCCACCCATTGGTTTACATAGATCCAAAACGCAGACTGAGCACTCAATCAAACAAAATATTGCTCCTGAGTTAACCTCCCCTACTACAAATCATCATTTTCACAGAGCTCCCATCTGCTTAGCATCCTTGCCATAATCTGAGAGAGTCCTGAATAAATCTTATGCCATCCTTGGCAGATAAGATTTATTTTACTGTTTTGCACATTAACTACTTTGTCTGCTAATTTTTTTTGCACTTTAAATTGTTTTCAAGTACTCTGATGTTGCACTGTCTGATTGCTGAGAACTGTACTTTTGAGAAGCTTTACTGACAGTGTTACTGTTTAATTTGCTAATTGGTATTTTTGTTGGTACTTACTTGTTGCATTCCTGCAAATCTGGCCCAGCTAAAGGGCCCCAGTAAAGCACTCTATTAGTTTTCATCAACAAAACACCCTTAATAGCCTTCTTACCGCAATACACCACCCCCTTGTAGCTCACCAATCAAAGGACTGGACAGTGTGGATATGAAATTCTCTAACTTATCTGTATCCAGTTTGGTGGATATAGGCAACATGAGACAATATAGCAATTGTCTCATACTTACCGATAACCACTTAATCTTTAAAGAAGCAGACACGGTATGCAAAAGATGTGCTACATAATGACACTGGAGGCTAAACTCTTGCATACACCTGCACATCAGGTTGCCAAAACCACTCATACAACACTCATCTCACATTGCACATAACACACATAGATTAATATATGCTAAGGCACTTAAAAACAATATCCCTAAACAACTAAGATTGACTAAACTGCCTGTTGAAAAATTTATACCTCAGCAAGCCCAAAGGCACTCAGAAAAAAACAACACCTAATACCACACAAACTGTCACTCTTAGTGGAACCCCAAACACTAGGCCCCTAAGGCATGCAAACACACTTCCCAGTTATCTCATCATAGGGGACTCCATTATAAGATATACCGATGCTCCTCTAACCAGGCTGAATAAGGTGAAGGTAACTGTTAGTTGCTTATCTGTAGATAGGACCTGCAAGCACTCAAGTCATTATGCCACAGATACCAGTATGATTCCATCATAGTCCATGTAGGTGTAAATGACCTGAAATGTACCTTCCTGGACTATATTAAGAGAGATGTTATGGAGCTTTCAGACTATGTGTCTCAGGGTGGTATGAGCCTAGCACTGAGTAGCATATTACCATCACCAAGGATGATGCCATAATATGAGCAAAAAATTATTGATTGCAACAATTGGCTGTCTTTCTGGTTTCATTCTAAGAGGATGTAGTATTTTTGGGGATGTGGTTAACAGACTGTTTTGCTTTGTCGGGGATGGTCTGCACCCTTTCCTCTAGGCTTTTGAATACTGGCTAAAACTTTATCCACACTCCTAGAGCCTTTTTTAGAAAATGCCAAAATTAGGAACTTATCAACATAGCAAAATAAACTCAACTGAACCTCAAGGTGTTGCTTCTCAATGCTGTAGCCTAAATAAAAACTACATTCCATACAAGCCCTCCTCATGCTTCAGAATATAGACATCTGTGCAGTTACTGAGACATGGTTTAAACAGGCACAGAGAGTACCCTGCCAGTGCAAGGTTTCAGTACCTTCCATAATTTTAGACCAGCAGCTGCACAGAAAAGAGCTAAAGGTGGAGTTGTCTTGATATATAGCAATAACTAGCATACTTCTAGGATGATCAAACAGGATGATGTGCTGAAGTTTCGCCATGTGCAGACCACCATAGACAAAATTCCACACCATTTCCTATTCGGCTATAGGTCACCCTCCATGTTCCAAGAAGCTTACAATGCATATTTGGACCAACTGGAGACACTTACCATCTGACCTAATACCATACTCATGGGAGAATTTAATTACCTCTCTATAGACTGATAATCCTACATGCCTCAAAGCTGCAGGCACAGAGACTTCTGGATTTCATAAATACAAGCATCCTTGACCAAATAGTGAATACTCCCACTAGAGGCTACAACATATTGGACCTTGTGCTCACAAATATGGGAGAACGTTGCACTACCACAATGTCTTGTCCTCCCTGATAAGGTCCAACCACAAAGCTGTTCCCTTTGAAATCAAAATCAACTCTGCAATTCCATTAAAAGCAGTAACAGGAACTATTCCAAGGCATATTACCTTTTATTAAGTGATGGTTTGCCAAACTTATATGCCCCTGTAAACCCAGAGAACATGGCAGCCTATGCTGAATTGCTCTTAGAAACTCTCTACAACCATGTCAATGGCTGCATAGAAGCCGCTGTACCTACTAGAAGTAAGCCCAGAACTAACCTCAGAAGCAAACTGCCCTGGTGGCATCCCAAATTAAACAGGATATACAACAAAAGGAAAAAAAAATATGGTAAAAATCAAGAAGGGTAATTCCCATAAAGATAAAAACTCTCTCATCAAGCTAAATCGGGAACTAAGTGATATCCTCATTACCACAAAACAACTCCAGAAAAAGGTTGACAACTGAAGGAAAACAGCACCCATGAATGTCCACAAAAAGCTAATTTATTCACAAAGATTTAGCACTTTCATCTATTTGTATCATTAGACTTAATCAGAATCCATTAAAACCTAGAAACATACAATTTAAATATCCCTCTCAGAGTCATATGATAATAAAAAACAATCAAAATACAAATAACAGCAAAACCCTTTTAAAACACATCCTATAAGGTTTCTTGTATTTAAAAAGCCATTACATCAAAACACCGAATCCATATTGAGAAAAAAATTATATATAAATATATACTGTCATATTCACACTGTATGTGATCAGAACTTTAAAATATTATAAATTGATATATTTTCATTTAATCAGGGGGCACTAGTGAATTCAACCAAATTTACCACCCCTAGCCTCAATAAGGTCTTCCCAGGGCCCCCCAAGGCTCTTAATATCTACACCAAAAAGCTTTTAATTGATAAGTAGGAAATTTTAAAGGATGTTTAGATAAAGGACTTTGTTCCTTTTTATTTTTAATATCCAAACCATGCTCATATATACAGTCCCTTAAACACCTTTGCATCTTCCCAATATAGAACCTTTCACAAAGTGCAAGGTAAATCACCAGAACTGAACTGCATGTACAGTGAAATGTTGATGTGATTTTAATCTTATTAACGACTACCATGTCCTTCTCTAAGAGGAATCTACATTGGGAACAAAACCCACACCTAAAGGTACCTAGCCTTTTATGGGACAGACTCATAGTAGTTGTTTCTGCTATTTCAAAAAACTGCTTAGAAGATTTTCCTTATCTATAAACAATGTAGGGAATTTCCCCTATGATCACTTTAACATTATCAAAACAGGAGAAAACTCTCCAGTTTTTCTTGATTACATCTGAAATCTTACCAAAATTGGTGGTAAAGGTAGTAAAAAAAGAGTTAGGATAATCATTCACACCTGATTTGTTAACACTTACAGGATTAGGGTTGTCTTTACTCCTTAAAAGTGGTTTAATAATACCATTCTTTTTTTTTTTAAGAACAACCTCCTCTTATATTTCCTAAATTAAATCCTTTGGATAGCCCTGAGCCAAAAATATAGCAGCCAGTTTAAGCCCCTCTGCAATAAATAGTTAATTTTCTGAAACCATCCTGGCAAGTCTGACATATTGACCTTTTAATGATTTCTTTCTTTTGAAATTCAGGATGGCAGCTGCCATAATGTAACAAACTGTTCGAGTATGTGGGCTTCCTAAAGATGTTACTAATAATGAGTCTCATACCACCAAAATCTTTACTAATCTCCATATCAAAAAAACTAATTTTAGTTGCACCACAGGAATAAGTGAATTTTAAAAAAGGAGGTAATGGAATTCTAACCTCCACATCTAAAAAACTAATTTAAGTTGCACTAAAGGAATATGTGAATTTAAAAAAAAAAGGATGTAGAGGAATTCAAATAACCAACAAAAGGTTCAATTTCATATTCCAACCCATTCTAAATAACAAAAATATTGTCCAGGAAATGGGCATACATTGTCCAAAGGGGGAGGCAAACTCATTAAATAAAAACTTCCTCTCCTATTGTAGCATTATAATACTGGCATAAATGGGAACACAAGAAGCCCCCATTGCTACCCCCTTGTTTTGAAGAAAATATTGGCCATAGAGAAATACAAAGTTATTGTTAAGTACCATTTCCTTGAAGGTATACAGCACATTAATATCACTATTACTTAACTCGGTAGATTCTGTCATAAATTCATAAAGCCATTGTAGTCCTTCTAGATGTGGAATAACTTTAAATAAAATGGTAACATCAATTGTTAAAAAAAATCATCTTTTCATCAAACCGCACATTTTTTAAGTTAGTAAGAAAGTCCCAAGAGTCCCAACACAAATGGCTAAATGAATTTAAACAATCCTTTAACTTAACATCAATAAATTTGGCTAAAGGATAAGTTTTGGATTGACCAGAATTCACAACTGGTCTCATTGGGGGATCTCTTACATTTTTATGTATCTTACATACCACGAAGACTGAAGGCACTGTAGGGAATTTAATTGTAAGAAATGCTAAATATTCAGGGATCTAGGAACTTATGCAAATAGTAATCTAGTCTTCAGCCAACATGTGCCCAATGTAGTAAGAAAATACTTCTATGTTATTCAACTTATAAGCAAGGGCTTAGCATCTAGGTCCAGAGAGGTCATCATACCATTGTACGTGGCCCTCATCAGACCCATCATAGAGTATAAAACCCCCTTTGGTATTTACCTGACCAGACACATGCTGTAACTGTAACGTCCAAAAGGTTTCTTACAAAAAGTGTATAGGGAGTAAACAAAATGTCCTACACTGATTGCCTTAAAGCCCTGTCTCTTTATTTAGTATATTACAGACTTCTGAGAGGTAACATACAAGGTATCCCTGGACCCTGTTTTGATGTACCTTTTGCACATCTGCAAAACGAACAACATCAGAACTACAAGATTAAAAGGCCTAAATTTTGCTTGCAACATAAGTTGGAGACACAGCTATGTTTCTCAGAGAATTCCCATTCTCTGGAAGTGTCCTCATCCATGTGAAGCAGAGTTCCTCCCTATCCTTATTTAAGCTCAACTTGGGCCAATGGATGGTTAATTGGAAATTCACCCCTGGTCTGGTGCCTATATCTCTAATGTAAGCAGACAGTCACTAAATCACCCCATTTATAAATCAATTTTGTAGGTCGCATTTGCATGACCAGGCTTATAATGGCCCTAGGGGCCATTAGTCTGGTACTCAATTACAAACCTATGAATTTTAGGAGGAGATTGGAACATGCTTTCTTCTTCTACAAAATCATCCAATAAACCTCAACCAAAAGACGTTCTTTGGTAGAATATGCATTTCAATGTTTATGCAGGCAGTTAACTTAAGTCAGTGTATTCCATGCTATACCCCATGAACAATGTATTTATATGTTACTTTCACAAACTCTAATATGTAACAGGTAAAATATATGTTAATCAGCAAAATTACATGCCTACTCTCTGAAGTCATAATCCTTCCAGTGCTGATGCCTGAATGTACTCTGTTTGTCATTACACTGGTCACTATACCACAAAAGGCTTATCCTCCTGGAAGTTTAAAATCATAGTTTATAGAATGGTAAACCTACAACACCATGAATATTTCATTATAATCTGTTAGAAGCATGTAATCTTCATGTAAGCCTCATTTGCAACAGAATACATTAAAAGTAGTTCATAGAGTGCACTCAAAACGGAATGCCAGGAAATGGGGAAAAATGGAATCACTGATATCAAGGGTAGACTGGATGATCTTACTTCAAAGACAACATGTAGATATGCCATGGGAGACATGGGAAGCTACATTAACATTTTCAGTTCAATAAAAAATAACATATTTAATAAAATAATTTTTAGTTTTCTATCAATGATAGACTGCATCATAACAGCTAATTTCCAAAATAAAACTCATCACTTTGTACCTAGCTAACAACCCCCAAATAAGTCTTATATGGATTGTCACTGCTCTTTCTTATCTTTCCTGTCATTGAGATAGACATAGTAATTATACAAGGTTTTACTATGTCTGTGCTTTCCAATAATTAGAACATATTATGCTGGACTCTGGTCTGGTTGAAACACTTCCAATGTTCTCTGGACTATTACAGACAACATCATCCTAGCAATGGACAAATGTTTACGTACCAAAGTCATTATTATTGACCTTACCAGAGCCTTCAGCTTTATGGCTCATACCATCATAATTCACCACCTTGTTGAAACATACAGTAGCACAGGCAGTATTCCCTCATCCCAAAGCTACCTGTCAAATCATTATTTTTCAGTACACTTCAACACCTCTGCTTCTCCTCCCACCCCTCCCCCACATTTATAAGGACTCCTTCAAGGCTCAATTTTAGCATCTCTTCTTTCCATGTACCTTAATAAAGGCCCACTTGTAACTCTTTACCTTCCTGCCTTACAACACACCAATAACAAGGGTTTAATCTGATCCAACCAGTCTCTCTCGCTCTCTCTCTGCAATACAAGATTTACAGACAGACTTCCATTTCTGTATTCACTGGTTTTAGCAATAAACAGCCAATACTCAACTTTAGCAAAATCAAAGCAATACTCTTTGGAACCAGATTTAGACTCCATAAAAAACTTCAACAAATAAATAATTGAACAGAAATTGCCATCTCCTTCAAATACATTGGAATCTGAATAGATCCCACACTTAACTTCCATTTCCATCTTGACAATACAAGGAAAAAGATTAGCTCTATTCTGAGCTACCAGAAATCTCTTCTTTTCTTTCCAGACTAACTTGGAGTGCCTCTGGTAGTGGTATTATGCTACTCGCCTTGGGTGTGATCTCCCATAATTTCCAACAGTCTATTAAAAAATGTCTTCTACTCTAATTCCACCTGCCATTTTACCACTCCTTCCACTAGAAATGAACACTACTGCATAACTATAGCTGTACATGAATACACATCATACAGTACTTTAGACAGTTATAAAATATACTGTATGTTTTCCACTATACATTTCCAGAGACATGCTCAGAAAAATGTTGTATTCACATAAGTATATTAAGAATGCCTAGCTACTCCTGTGCTGCAGATGTATGGGCCTACTCTGCCATTGTGATGCATACTGCGCAAGTAACCAAAGGCAATAAATTACACTCACATGACTGATGCAAGAACTCACATACAGGTTAAAGAATTGTAACCTTCTCAGTTCCTTATGTGTATGAGGGAAACAATAATGAAGTTGTAATGGCAATGTATACACATGTAACAATGGGGAAATAATGAGAAGAATCATGGACACCTGTGCAATCATTCCAATAATAGTATTAATTCATGAAAAAAGCATTTGTGGCGGGAACCTGCATGTTGTAAATGATAGAAAGTGTACCTGTTCATACATGATGTGTATGTACAGTATGTTGTGATATGCAGATGGACATGACACATACACAGAATGTTCCTTGTGCTAAACAGCGTGTATCTAATACATCATTATAATGGGTATGCTCATAAGGAAGTACAGGAATGACTGCAATAACATCAACTACCCAACTTGAAGCCAGAAGAAAGTATCAGAACACAGGCTCGCTCACACTTTGTTATGATTTTGTAGCATAGCACATATCAAGAAATGATTGATAAGCCTGTATTTCCTGTAAATTCCTATATTGTGAACAAAATAATATAATTTATATGGACATTTTTGCATTATGTCATGCAATAAAGATCAGTACTTTTCTTAAACAAAATAATGCCTGTGAGCATTCACTGATATACTCAGCAGTTACATCTTGCCAGACTCGGACACATGGCTGAAATCAGACCAAAGAGAGAGAGAGAGAGAGAGAGAGAGATGCATTAGCTGAAATTAGACAAAAGAGGGAGGTGCATCAAGCATTGATGCCACAGAAAGAAGCACATCTGATGTGTCTTGAATAACACACTTGAAGACATTACATCAGTCTGCTATTGTAATGGTTATGGCTCCCTTAACATGGATTCTGAGACCTGAAAAAGTGGTCCTCTTACTGTGCCATATCTCCAGTCTTTGGCTAAGCCACTTCTATCTATCACAATAGTCTGACAGTGGACCTTATCAGATTCAAACCCCTGCCTATCATGCTCTACAATCTACAGAGCTGTGTAGTAACTGTGTCTGCCATATGAGATAGTAATGGAGGGTGTCATGAGAAAACACAGTTCAAGGTGTGAACTAAGAAAGGCTTTTGATGTCCATTTATTTAATACAAATTATTCTGAGGGATCAAAAGGATGTGGCTGTGTTACTGTTTACACGATTGTGAGTTAGCCATATCACTGTTTGCTGGGTAGGCCACTCTTGTCAGCCCAATATTAGTTTTCACATCTACATTGCCAGACTTGAACCAAAGCATGGGTACACATGCTATAGAAGTCCGTATTAACTGCATGTGCCACAAGAAAGCTTCTACCACAAGCATCATAAAACATGTATTTGACTGACATGAAATCCCTAATGGATTGAAAGTTATTTGTTAGAAATAAAAAGGCTAGAACTAAATTGATGCAATGTTGTATGTGTCACTGTGTCAAGTCACTACGCATTATGTTGTCCTTTGTTAAACAGCTGCCTCTGTAAGTCCACCATCTACAGAGCTGTGTATTAACCACACATTCCCAGGTACTGCCTTACCACACCTGTGAGACAGAACATATATGATGGCATGACATCATCGTTGTGACACACAGCAGTTGTTTGGGCTAAAACTGTAACTATGCATATGACAACTGTGGTGTATGTCATTCATGTCTAGCACTAGAGTCACACACACTTCTACTACTCAGTCACTGTGGGTTTGAACACCTACCTATTCAACTATACAAGCTACAGGATATTGTACCGACTGCACATACTACAGGGAAGTCTTTCTACAAATGTCAGATGGGATATATATGAAGGCATTATATCATTTTAGTGCTACAAAACATATATGTGGCTTTAAATTGATTGAAAGGGTGGTGTTAACTGCCTGTTTGTCACAAAATCGTATATGACCTTAGATGTACCCAACGACGTATTACATAATCCAAGCATCCCATGATTATAGAAGCAGAATACATAGATAATGGTAAATTTAAACTCATGCTTTACTAATTCCATAAACTAGAGAATATTGTGTAATTTCTGGACACCACAGGAGAAAGATTACTAAATGGCTGAAATAAATCACATTTCAATAGATGGTCTTATCAGTGTTTATCAAAGCTGTTGTCTGAGCTAAAATGGACAGAAAGTAGTGAATTATGCTTTTTTAGCTGCACATTTACACATCAGATCTGTGGGTGACTCCATTCCTACCAACATGTACATTCACACATAAACACTCACTGACACAACTGAGTCTATAGATTAATGTTTGGGTTTGAACCAACTACCTAACAAAGATCACAAGCTGTAGAACATTACTTGAATTGCAAGCACCATGAGAAGTTTGATTAAATGTGTGTGACAGTGCCTTTTGAATGAATGAGATTACCATTGTCTTCTAGGGTGATGTTTGTGCAAAAGGGGACTGAAAGTGGTGGGGAAGCCTACTCCCACTGTAAAGCTACACATCATATTTGTGGGTGAAGCCATTCCTACCTAGTACGAGACAGACACAGATACACTCAGAGTAGTCAGTCACTTCTGAATTGAAACCACCTATCTATCTAGAGAACACAGTAACAACTGCAAATGCCACAGGAGAAGTCTTAATGTAAGTGTAAGCTAGAGCACATTTGAAAGGTTGATTTCCTCAGTGTGTAGCATAAAAACTGCTTGTGTTAATAGGGGAAGAAATTCATTGGGGAGCCCTCTTCCAGGGTAATATATCTCCTGAGATATCATGTGTCTTGTTGAAGTCATAGCTACCTGTCACTAGACACACACACTCGCACTCGTTCCACACTATTGGATTCAAACCTCCTACCTATCTAGTTACACAATCTAAAGTACACAGTAGCAACTGCAACCACCACAAGAGAAGTCTTTTTGCAACACCAAGATAGTACACATTTAAAAAAATGACCTCATCAATGTGTTGCAGAGAATGTGTTTTGGTTAAAATGCAACAAATTGATGTGGGAGCCTTTTCCCAGTTTAAATGTTTCTCTTGAGTAGAAGTGTCCACATCAAATGTGTGGGTGAAGCCTGTCCTAAAGAGCACTACAGATACACACACTTATTTCAGTTTCACATTGTTGGATTTGAACCACCTACCTATCTAGGTACACAATGTAGAATACACAGTATCATCTGCAAGCTCCACAGCATAAGTCTTTGTTTAAATGTGAGATAGAGCACATTTGAAAGGATGACTTTCTCAGTGTATTATAGAGAAGATGTTTTGGATAAAAGTGGAAGAAATTGATAGGGCAGTCCTCTCCCCGTGTAATAGGTGGAAGTGTAAACAATGAATCTTTTTTAGCCATTTTTACCTGGCAATACTCATAGTATTTCTGCAATGCTGAATTTGAACCACCTACCTATATAGTCACACAATCTGGAATACACAGTATCAAACACAAACACCACAGAAAAAGCCTTAATTTAAGTATGGGCTACAGCACATTAGAAAGGATAACCTCATCAGTATGTACAGAACAAATGTTAGAGTTAGAATTAAAAAGTGAAAGAAACTAATGTCAGAGCCCTCTCCCAATGTAAATATTTATCCTGAGTGGAAGTGTACACATCAGATCTGTTGCTGAAACCATGCCTACTGGACAATAGACACACACAGACACACACACACACATGCACACATGCACACACACACAGACACACACACACACACACACACACACACACACACACACACACACACACACACACACACACACTAGTTCCACACTGTTGGATTCAAATCACCTACCTATCTAGAATATACAATAGCAACTACAAGCACCACAGGATTAGTCTGATTACAAGATGAGGCAGTGCATATTTGAAATGATGACCAGATCAGTATGTTGCAGAAAAGATGATCTGACTAAATCTGGAAGAAATTGATAGGGAACCCTCTCCTGGTTTAAATGTTTCTTCTGAGTGGAAGTGTCCACATTAGATATGTGAGTGAAGCCAGTCCTACTTAGCACTACAGACAGACACACACACACACACACACACACACACACACACACACACACACACACACACACACACACACACACACACACACACACACACACACACACACACACACACACACACACACACACTCACTCTTGCTCGTCAGTCTTTGTTGCATTCAAACAACTACCTAACTCTTCAATCTGGAGTACATTGTATCAAACTCAAGTGCCACAGAAGTCTGATTTTAAATGTTAGATACTGCACATTCATAAGGATTACCACATCACTGTGCTGCAGTGAAGATAGTGTGCATCACAGGTCTGGGTGAAAAGGAATTGATTCTTCTATTTAAAAAAATGTCAAAATGTAGGCGATGTGCAAGTACTGTAGATTTATATATGTAGGGGCAACTATTTCATTTCATGGGTACCCAATTGTTATAGGGTGACCTGCAGAATGTAACTGTAACACCAAAGGGACATTTATTTGGCCCAGTACCTCCTGTGTCATAAAAACAGAGAGACCGTTATAACGCCACCTTTATGAACATTATTACCATATTAAAATGAGAGATGGTAAGAACGCTCTTTTAAAATATTTAACAGAGTATAAATCTTTTTTTTTTTTTTATTGAAGAAGTGGTGGAAAATAAGAGAAGGGGTGGATTGTGGAAGAGTTTATTAGAATTCCAGGCACTATTATGGCAGCTTAGGTTAAATAAGGCTGTTTCCATTTCAGCTATACTGAGACTGAGGTCAACGAAGCTTTGACATAAAGATTTTTTATTATAGATACACACACACACACACACACACACACACACACACACACACACACACACACACACACACATATATATATATATTTATATATCCACTTTTAAATTTCGAAACTCCAAAACCTCAAACTTCTAAATCCCAAAGCTCAGAAGTTCAAAGTTTTAGAATCTCAAAACTTATCAATGGAGATCACCATACAGTACGGAATGGGAACTTTACCATTCTCTTCACTGTAGTGCGATCTCGGAGTTGGTATATTTAAGTAGCAGGGTGTGTGTGGGGTGAAGCCTCCCACATGCGGTGTGCAGGGGGGGGCTTGCCCCCTGCAAAAACATGATTTATGAAGTTTTATTGTGTTAGGTGTTTATTTATTTATTTATTTTCTATTTCGAGATTCCAAAATTTTGAACTTCTGAGCTTTGGGATTTAGAAGTTCGAGGGTTTGGAGTTTCAAAATTTCAAAGTAGATCTATATATATATATATATATATATATATATATATATATATATATATATATATATATATATATATATATATATATATATATATATATATCTATGGATTCACGTCATAATCTCAAAACGAAATACTGAAATATCGAATTTCAGTATCATGAAACAATGAAGTCAAATACCCTAAACACCGAACATACACAAACCCGACACCCAAAATAATCGCGAATCCACAAAATCCCAAAAAACACACATCACACACTACAAAACACATACATACACGAATGTACATACCTCCCAACACTTCCCTACAACAAACATAACACACACGCACACAACCAAACACATACACACACCTACCCTTAGTATATGCAGGGGGCAAGCTCCCCTGCATCCCCCACACCCCCACTTATATATACTAACTCTGAGGTCATACAACACTCCATAACACACACAACCCAGCAACGCACATTCCACCCCCCGCACAAACACACATCACATACTCACAAACACCAGCACTCCCAACACTAACACATTCACACTGCACGACACCTACCCTAACCCACACCTGAAACATCCCAACACACGCAAACACACACAAATCCTCCCCAAAACCCTAAACAAGTACACTTACCTAACGCGCTATCCTTACCGTGGGTTCAACATTCTGCATTCAACATTTCCGGGTTTGCAGTTTATGTCTGTTCAACTTTACAGGCTTGAAATTCTAAAATTCGATATTTTAGCATTTCGAGCATGTAAAGTGAACCCAGATATATATATATATATATATATATATATATATATATATGGTTTACCATGACAATGTCGCCGTGCACTTGCACGGCTATGAAGTATTCGAACATCAGATGTTCGAATACTTCATAATGCGGCAGGTCATCTGAGCGAATGTTGTAATTGCGAATGGACTGTGCATTCGGAATAACAACGTTCGCTCATGTGAGCGGATCGCGGTACAGTGCGGACAGGGAAATACATCCCTTTCCTCACTGTAGTGCGATCTCGGAGTTGGAATATTAAGTTGGGGGGGTGTGGGGGGTGCAGGGGGGCGCAGCCCCCCTGCATACGCGTGTGTTTAGGTTGGGTAGTTCTGTGTATTTGGCAGGGTGGGCGTGCTCTGTGTTGCCGTAAATGTCGCGAGCGACATTTTCGGTAATACAGCATTGTTTTCGGGTTTACAATGTTTCGAAAATGTGAATTTTCGATCCATAAATTCGAAAATAAAGACATGATTTATTTTTATTTTCGAATTTATGATAGTAAACCTATATATATATATATGTGTGTGTGTGTGTGTGTGTGCGAGAGAGTGTGTGTGCATTTCTTAATATTTATGTTACATTGTTTATTTTATTTTACTTTACTGTTTATTCATTGATTGAATTTTATGAGTATTTTTTAAAGGAGAACTGTACCCATAAACTGAAAAAAATGTTTATTTTATTACATCTTGATGTTTCCTACATTTTAACACCACTTTTGGACTCTATATACTGTTTTATATTTTTAAATATAATTTCAGAATCTGCCCATATGGAGTCTGGCAGCTTGATTTTTTTAGTCTACCTCTAGGTATCCCTCATTGCAGTATTTGGCTTTAAAATATTATATCATAGCCCCTAAGCTCCTGTCAGTGCATTGACTTTACAGGTGTTTTCGCACATACCCTGCTTTCTTTTAGTCAGTCAGGTTTAATTACCATTTCTTGCTTTTTAATGACTACTTAAAAGACAAACGGGGATAATCACACACAATAGTTTTCTCAGTGCCTGTTACTTCTTTTTCTTTCTAAAGTGGCCAATTTTCATTCTTTTGTTATGCCTAAATTGTAGTCCTTAAACTCATCTCCCACCCTCCCAAACACCTTTCCTTCGTATCTGTCAAAGTGGCAAATTTGAGCTGTTTGCTGTTGCGACTGATAGCTCACAGCAGGAGACAAGATTCATGTGCTGAGAATACTGTTATGTCTGATTATTCCTGTTTGTCTTTTAAGTAGCCATTGAAAAGCAAGAAATGTTAATTAAACCTGACTGGCTAAAAGAAAGCAGGGTATATGTGAAACACTTGTAAAGTCAATGTATTGACAGGAGCTTAGGGTCTATGATGTAATGTTTTTAAGCCAAATACTGCAATGTGGAATATCAAAATGCTGGAATCCATGTGGGCAGACTGTGGAATTACATTTAAAAATATAAAAAAGTGTAGAGTCCAAAAGCAGTTTTAGAATGTAGGAAACAACATGTTGTTTTTTCAGTCTGCGGGCACGGTTCTCCTTTAAGTGATGAAATATCAAGTGATTTCATTGACGTCAATGATGAAAAGTAATTAAGAACTTTTAATTGGATGAAAGGACTTAACTGTTATTTTAATAAAACTTTGGTAAAGATGAATGGCTTTTTTGTGTATGACAGACTGAATTAATTTGATGTGCAGCATCCTAATAAAGAAAACAATATTTCTTATTTATCAGAAAAAAGTAGATAGGCATTAGAACACACCATCAGAAATGTAATACAATTTTTCTTTTCACTGAAAGGAAGCACCCAGTGGTGTACCTAGCATATGTGACACCTGGAGCAGAATTTTTTTTTAACATCCCCCACAGAGATATTTTTCTAACACCTCCTCCTCTATGACAATTGTTTTTAGCAATAAGCATGAACTGAAATAAAATAATGGCAAGCTAGGATCAGTAATCAAATCCCCAAAAGACTTTCCCATCCTACTGGGGTCTATATTAGATCAGCGAATGCTTAAAAAAAGCAAATGCTGATTGCTTGAACTTATGTAAGCGAAAGCTTACAATCTCGAACTGTCAGAACAGCGATTTTTTTCTTAGGGAAAAAAATCGCTGATCCAAAACACATGCACACAACACAAGCACACCAAACAAACAGCAATCCACACACATACACCTAAAATCTGACACCTAACCCTACACTAAACTATGCACACACCACTAACTATCAACTTACCTTAACCCAAACCCTAACCCTAAGGTCCGTCACTATCGCACACCTAACCCACTCCCTAACCCTAACTCACCTAACCCACCCTAACCCTCACGCCCACACAATCTCACACATACCTAACCCACGCCCTAACCCTAACTCACCTAACCCGCCCTAACACTCACATCCACACAATCGCACACTTACCTGAACCCGACCCGTAACTTTCCACCACAGCGCTGAAAATACCGAAGCAACAGAAACGGACAACCAAATTATTTCCCTAGAAAAAAATTCAGGTTTCTGTTGCTTTGATATTTTAAACATTCACTTACATAAGTTCGATCAATCAGCGTTTGCTGATCTAATATAGACCCTCCTACAGGAAGGCTTGTCCCTAGTGCCAGAATCATGGACTAAAGCTATATGTTAAAAATGCATTATCATCTCCTTTGAAAAGTTGAGTATGACATTGACAACACAGCCCTAAGAAATGACCCAGTAGTTTGGAATTTGTTCCCTTATGTGGACAGCTGACCCCAAATTCTATTAGGAACAGATCAAGATGAAGCAAATCTAGGGGCATTTTGCAAAATCAGGAACAGTTTTAAAGACAGTAAAGACTGCAGCATATTTCATGCAAATGCACACCAGTCATATAAAAGCAGACTATAAGCTGAGCAAACAGTATGAGAGTAACTTGCAGATCAGACATATTAAACAAATACAAGAACATGCGGTAAAACTGGGGACAGTTTCAAATGTGTTTCATACAATATTCCAATTTATTTCATACAAATGCCCACTAGCTGTTCACAGGATCATGGGTTCATAGGAAGTTACTAGGCTAATGGCCCTAGGGCCATTACAAGCCTAGCCAAGTTGTACTCTTATTTCCATGATCAACACCTATTGCTCCTGTCCAAGAGAGACATAGGTGGAACTCCTGGGATTAATTTACGGTTACCCATCCAATCATCCAGACTGTGTTTGAAGAGGCCAATGATATGCTCTGTTTGACATGAAATGGGAGTCTGTTCCAAAGGTGTGTTAACCTCTGGGAGACAAATCTGTCCCTAGACCAGGTTCTGTTAATGTCACATACCAGGTTAAGGTCTTTAGAGCGAGTAACCCATGTACCATTTGACTTGTGGATATGCAGCATTTCCAATAAGGCAGGGTCAGAGATTGCCTTATATGCAAGGCAGAGATTGCCTCTGAGAGGTCTGTATGAAGCAGAATAAAGTGACAGTGATTTCAGATGATCCACATAGAACAGATGCTGAAGACCTTGAATTTTCCTTCTGAGGAACCTTTGTGGTCTCTCCAATTGCTGCAGGTGCTTGGAAAGATATATACCAAAAGGGGCATTGTACTCAATTATTGGCCTGATGAAGGAGTACAGGGAAGTTGTAACTTCTTTTTTTCTGGAGGCAATACCCTTACTTATGAGGTAAGCAATATAGAATGCCCTTTTTACCACTATGGAGACATGGTGGTCAAAGGTAATGTTGCTGTCAAGCTGTGTGCCTAGGTCTATCACCACTGAGTTTGTAATTAAGGTGTTGCAATTGATGTGGTAGTTAGCAGGAACATTGCTGTTATTGAAAGGGATGATAATACGTTTTCTTGCACTAGGTTTAAGGCCATGACTTTGGCACCAATCAATTGTTTGTGTAAGACCTTCCTGTAGGATGTTAACATTATTTGGAGATTCTATGACCATTCCCAGTTTGCAGGCATCAGCAAACATTGTCAGCTACAAACAAACCTTTAGTTTTTGCTTGTACTTTAGAGAAATTGATTCTAAATAGTAGAGGTCCCAGGACTGATCCCTGTGGAACACCACTGGTTACAGGTCTGCTGTTGGAGGTGGATTCCCCTATTTTGACTGTATGGGTTCTATCAGTGAGCCAGTTAGTGACCCATCTAACAATATAAGAGTTGATCCCTAGCTGGGTGAGTTTGTCAATGATGCCTGAGTGGGGGATAGTGTCAATCACCTTGCCTTTGTCTAGGTAAGCTGTATGCACAGATTTCACCTCATCCAGGGCCTTGATGACTGTCTTGAAGAAGTCCACCAGGTTTAACAGGCATGATCACCCTTTGACAAATCCAAACTGAGCAGGGTCAAGTGTTTGGAGATTACCTGTATCTTTGTTGACAAATTTCATGATGATTCACTCCATGGCCTTGCAGATAAGGCTAGTCAGGCTCTATTACTAACAATCCTACCTACTATACTCTATTTAATAAGCACCCAAACTCTTTCCTGGCCTGCCATCTTAACACCAGAAGCCTAAATAATAAAACCCACTGACTCCATGCCCTCCTAGCTGTCCACTCCCCAGATATTCTGTCTTACTGAAACCCGGTTAAAACCAGCAACTAAAGGCAGTGAAGTAACTCCTCCAGGGTATAACATCCTTAGGTTGTACAGGAAATCCAAGAAAGGTGGTCGGGTAGCTGTATTATTTAAGTCCAACCTCACAGTCACTATTGACACCCAACAGCCTCCCCAAGTAAATAACACTAAAATTCTCATTGCCAAACTACAAATAAATAAAATAAATGTAGATATATTGTCAACATTTATATACCCCCTGGAAGGAATGTTAGCACCCTAGAACATATTTTACACTGGCTAGACTGCAATTATCCCCAAGAAACCATAGTCTTAGGTGACTTTAAGATTGACTGAAATACCTGTTCCTCTGAAGCCCCCAGCAATCACATAAACCTTCATGGGTTTACTCAGTCCATATCCTCCCCCACTAGGTATAGCAAAAACAAAGACAAATGTAGTATCCTAGATTGGAACCTGATCAATGGTGATACACAGATGAACTATTCCTATATGATGACCTCAGTTATCATTGCCTCACCTACATCATCAAATACAAAGCTGAGAACACCCATATCCACACCTATAAAGTGACACGTAACAAAAAAAACTTTAACCCAGACATCTTCCTATATAATCTCAAGGCCTACAGCTGGTCAGAACTTAAAAGACTCCCATTAGACGAGGCCGTGGCCTTCTTTAATACTAAATTCCTCAATATCCTTAACTCCCATGCCCATACGCGCAACATCCGTGCCAAAACTAAAACTGCCCCATGACTAACTAGACTTACAAAAACCAAAATAACTCATAGAAACAAGGCATGGACCACTTGGCATACTTCTAGAGACCCAATAGACCTCGTCCAATACCATCAAATAAGGAATCACACTAAAAAAATCCATCATATTAGACAAAAAATACTACTATACCCACCTACAACAAAAGCATCTAAACAAACCTCAAAAGTTCTGGGCTGGAATAAATAACCTCCTCCATCCAGGCCATACAACCACTCCCACCCCATCAGCAGCCCTTGACAAAATTCCAGTAGCTATCCCTAACATACTCAATTGCTTCTTTATTGAAATTAATCAGACACTAGCCACCCAACTCGCTTCTACCAATCACAACCCCCCTACCCCCCCACTTTACCTCAAATAACACCACTGACAGCTGAAATCTTCCTAGGACTCATCTCTCCTTTAGTTTCCAACCTATCCCTACTACCCTCATCTGCACCCTTCTCAAAAAACTAAAACCCATTACTCTAGCAGCCAACCACCTCCCTGCTGAGTACCTGCAATTAGCCGCAGATGCCATCGCTCTCCCAGTCTCAATCCTCATTAATAGCTCCATCTCCGAGGCAACCATTCCATCAGCATGGAAAATATCACATGTAATATCCCTACATAAAGGAGGTAGTTCCATAGAACTGTCCAACTTTTGACCCATTGCCATTCTTTCACCACTAGCACAAATATTGGAAAAATACATCCACAAACAACTAATGTACTACCTTACCCATAATAAACTACTCACAGACTCCCAGCATGGTTTCAGACCACACCATAGTACCACATCACCTCTCTTATCTTTCACTAATGTTATCAACCTTAACCGAAACAACAACAAACTATCATCAGCACTCTTTCTGGACCTTTCTAAGGTCTTTGATATGGTTAACCATCAGCTACAGCTCAATACCCTGAAAGCTGTCTTCTTAGACCATCACTCAATACAATGGTTTCAGTCCTATCTAAGTGGTAGACAGCAGGCTGTCTTATGGCAGGACAAGCTGTTATCCTATTTCCCGGTCACTCTTGGAGTCCCTCATGGCTCTATACTAGGACCCCTCCTCTTCTCTATCTTCATAAACGACCTTCATACTACCATTCCAAATGCACACTGTATCCAATATGCCAACGATTCTACCTTGATTTGCTCTTGCACTTCACAAACAAATCTACTATCCCTAACCCAGAATACCTTTAACAACATTGAAAACCGGCTAACTAATCGACAACTGCTCCTGAATCCCAACAAAACCAAGCTGCTGCTTTTCTCACTTACCCATAGATCCACTCAACCATTCTTCACTATTAAGTCTAACAATGGCGCATTCATCTCCCCAGATGCCCAAACTAAGCTCCTAAGAGTACTAATAGATACTAACCTCAAATTTGAGGTTAGAACTAATAGATACTAACCTCAAATTTGACACGCATATTGACCACACTATTAAGTCCATTAACAAAACACTAGGCTCCCTCTACAAGGTCAAACCTTTCCTCACCTCTTTTGCTAGGGTTGCTATTGCACGAACCCATCTTCTCTCCACTCTCCTCTATGCCTCACTGGTATTTAATAACTTCTCTAAAACTAACCTCAACAAACTATCTTTCTGTTACTACCATATAGCTAGATTTGCCACCGGCATGGCATACAGGACTCACCATTGCAACAACCTAGCTGAACTTGACTGGCTGGATTTTCCTTCCCTTTTGAAGTTCAACCAGCTTCCAGTAGCACACAAAGTACTCAACCAACATGACAACACCCCAACTCTCAAGAACATTATCAGCCCACATAATGCTCTCAGGCCACTTCGTTCCTCCAACAAACTATCAGTCCAAACCCTAAAATACAATAATACAGCAGGGGATTTTCTGTTTGCTAACTCAGTTGGTAAAATTTGGAATCAGCTTCCTGCAACTCTTACCCAAGAAACATCTCTACCCCTATTTAAAAAAGGCCTCAAAATATACTTTAAAACTAACTGGCTCTGCCCCTGCCTAAACCCTGACTAGCCCAATCCAACAACTTGGTCTTTCTCTACCTAACTGACTATTAGCAAGCCAGACATTCTATTCATCTGTTGGGCTATGTCATAATGTACAGTTATGCCAGCTGAGTTCAACCTTTTTGTATACTGTAGCATTTTCCTATTGTACTTTACATCTGTGAAGTATTCTATTTTATATTCTTTTCTCGCTCTGTTAACCTTTAGCATGTGCCAGTGTATTCCTACTGTGTTATACCTTCTGAAATGATGTATCTACATCGTTTTACTCTCTTGAGTATTATTGTACTATTATTATTTTTGTGGAGCTTTTCTCCCTGGGCCACCACTGAAAATGGACATGTATTCAGTCGGACTATCCTGGTCAACAAATGTAAAATAAATAAAATAAAAATAAATAGGTCTATAGTTCCCAGGGTCAGTAAAAGCACCAATGTAAAATAAATAAAATAAAAATAAATAGGTCTATAGTTCCCAGGGTCAGTGGAAGCACCAACTTTGTGCAAGGGAATAACAGTGGCCATTTTCCATTCAGCTGGGATGAAGCCTGTGCTGTTAATCCCTGACTTTAAAACTGAGTACCAGTTATTTCATGAACAACACAGCTAGCCACCCCCACAAGAAAAAAATAAAGCATAAATATTCCAATTTATTTCACATAAATGCTCACCAGTCAGCCATTAATACCAGACTTTAAGCTGAGCAATGAAGAGAATAAGTTCCCATTGCACAGCTTGTCATCCCCACCCAAAAATCTTTTTTTTTCACACAAGTGCACATTAGCTAGCCTTTAAAATAATATGAAAAAGATGAAGTTACTGCCAGCTCCCCCCAAAAATGCATAAATATTGATATTTATTCCAACAAATGCACCTTAAGGATGGAATTTAAACTGACCAATTGAAAAGGAAAATCTATATTCACCCACAGCACAGATGGCCAACTCTCCCACCCCAAAAAGGATAAAAATATTCAAATTTATTAACACAAATATTCACTTGCTGACCTTAATGGCAGAATTTAAACTTAGCAATTAAAAGGGCAAGTTACTTTAATCCACAGCCCAGCTAGTTACCTCCAACCCCACTAGAAGAGGGCAGAAGAGTACAGTGAAAAAAGAAAAGAACATAAATATCAAGTTTTAAAATATTAAAACAATTGCATGCTCATGTTTGCAAGCACACACACACACACACACACACACACACACACACACACACACACACACACACACACACACACACATGCCAAACTTTGAAATATTTAAACAAATGCAAAAACACACGCACGCACACACTAGCTTAGCCACCATTCTTCCTCCCCCTCTCCAAAAATAAGAAAAAAATCTGGTTATATTCACATAACAAAGTTTGCATTCAGTCTGGAAGTCCGTAATGCCCTGGTTGATTCACTTGCTGTGATTAATCCAGTTCATTGGGTTCAATTAAAGAAAAAAGATTTCCACTGAAAAGCTCTCTACTGCAATGTACTATTGTACAACTAGAAGGTTACTGTTAATTTTAAAAATAACTGTGGTTCTCCCCAGTCTTGTCTATAATTCCTTTCAAGTTTCCTCCAATCCTGTACCATGTTTTCACTCATGGACACATGGAAACACTGACACAGAGACACATGCAAGAGGAAGAAAGAAAGCATTTACTTCACAGCCAGATTATGGTCAAATGGTTCCCTAGGGGCAGGGTATTTGATCACCCCCCCAACACACAGCGCCCCCTCCAGCCATTCCAATGTCCTATTTCTTCCCACTTACCATAAGCACTGTTCAAACCTATCAGTGGGCAGACCATTTTCATCTTTACTTCTACACTGATTACAGATAGTTGGATTTAATTTAAAACTTTTATTTCAAATTTTATAGCACAAACACTGATAGATATTAGCTAAACAAAACAATACAGTATCACAACGAAAACGGACTTAGCATTAACAGTAAAGTTCTCTGCCCTTGAAACTAACATTCATTGAAAGGACATTGAAACTTACAATCAAAGAAAATGCATCTGGCCAGTGGCAGATAACGTTTACTTTTGGTCTGTTTTCAAACCATAGGCTCCTTGCGCATATTTTTAGCACCATGCATACATGAGTGTGTTATTTGATTCATCTTTCTGATTGTATTAAATTATATTCCTGGTATAATACTGCACCACTTATTAGAGTGTGTTTTAAATTTGTAGTTCCCAAGATTTTTTCGGTAAGCAATGAAAAAATGTATGACCTAATAATGACAAAAGCTGCCCATTTCAGAACATTTCAACCATAAAAAGCCATTCAAAATTCTATCATTACAATCTACCAGCACCAAACAATATGCACAATCTCTGCAGAATTAAAAGTAGTCTGAATAATCCCACGTTAAAGAGATATGTAACTGGGTGGCCACAGTGGAGCAACGGTTAGCGTTGCCACCTCACAGCAAGAGGTTCTCTGGTTCGATTCTTGGCTAGGGTGTTTTCTGTGCAGAGTCTGCATGTCCTCCCTGTGGTTGTATGGGTTTCCTCTGGGTGCTCCGGTTTCCTCCCACATCCCAAAGACATGCAATAGGTGGACTGGACACTCTAAATTGGCCCTAGGTGTGAGTGTGTGCATGTGTGTGCCTTCTGTAGAAGGTTGGGCGCCAGGCTGGCAACTCAACACCGTAAGACTCCACTGCCAATCATGAGCAGACAGATGATCTGCTGTGGTGACTCCTAACCGGGAAAAAGAAAGAGATATGTAACTAATGAAGAGGTTGCTGCTAGCAAACAACTTTATATTTCAATGCTTCATCTACAAATTCAGTGCCTGCTGCCCTTGAAGAATAAATTGCCTGTGTTACATTAAAAACAAATTGGTAAGCTGGTAACATTGCAACAAGGAATGGTTGGCAACCCGCCAACAAGTTCATAGTTACTGGGCATCTCATCCAAAGGGCACATTCCAGAACTACAGCAACCCCCTCCCTTCCCCTTAAGATACAACACAGTATCAATAACCCATCTTCATGCTGCAGGAATAGAACCCACAGTCTTCTGCAGCAAAAGCAGGTGTATTACTTGTTATGCTATGACCATTTGCTAAACAAAACAGATGCACATTGAAAACAGACTTAGTGTGAGCAGCAGTAAACCTTTCTTCCCTTGAAGCACACAATTCTTTGAAAATGCACTGAAGCTTACAATTCCTTGCAAATGCACTGAAACTTAAATCCCTGAAAATGCACCAACTCTCATTTTTTTCACTAGTTTGGTAGTTGATGTAGAGGATTCAGAGACTTCTTTCCTGTAACTAAGGTACGTGGTTTGAGCATAGCTCTCACCTGTTCAGTTTTCGCAGCTTGCCCAGATTTTCACCTCACAGTTTGGTTTGTTCCTCATAAAATTTGTAGTTTTCTGGTAAATCACTGAATGTCTTGTATTTAAATTCAGTGCAGAATGTGGAAAAGGAGTATGCTATATGTGCATCTCATGGATCATGGAAAAGGATGATGCAACAGGTGCATGTGTGTGTCAGTACATGGAGGGACACACAGAAGGAGCTCTTAAAGAAGAACACCATTAAAGGATTCAGCTCTGGTTTAACTTTAAGCTTCTTGCACTTAAAATGTGAAAAGATTTTAAAAGGCAAGGCTGCACTCCCTTACTGTTTGCACTCAGGGTGGATCACATCCTCTGCCCCTGCATTAGTTCACCTTTGGGAGCACCTCATATAAAATACAAGGTGGAATGCAGAACGAATACATGGGTAAATACACTCATTTCTTCCGTTACTAAGTCAAGTCCTCCAACAGCAATTATCAAGTAATGAATATTCCTGCACAAGCAGTACTAGAGGTAAAATATAACCTAAACAGTTTACTGTTGACTCTAAATGAACCACATGCAACAATACAGTACAAAATGACATATCCAATATTTTGCAAACTGCCAATGCCATTATCTGCACAGATCTTAGTGAACAGACAGGCATGACAATGAAAGTATGCAACTGCAAAACAAAGCAGATACATAAACCATAAAATTCTTTAAAGCTAAGAGGCTGTGTGATGTACAGTGACAGTAGGTCTTGTACCATACAGCATAGCCTTCACATAGTACTGCATGCATCAGTTATGCTCTGTTTTTTATAGTAAAAGCATCACTAACTGGAATGTAATGATTCATTGTTGTGGACTGGATTCTGTTTCCTTGTCTATGCAGCTGTGTTCCATGCATGTGCCTGTTGCATGGGGTCCTGTATTATGGCTGGAATCTGGCCACCTATACTAAAATCACTGTTGGAAGAATTGATACTGGGAGCTGCACTGGCATTATGAGGCATTTCACACCAGACCATTGCATGATCATGCGCAGAATGCAACACACAGTAACCATCTTGTATACAGTAGCAGAGTCATACTGAATGGCACCCCCAGAATTATTCAGGTAATGGAAATGGGTTTTCAGCATGCCAAACACCTGCTTGGTGATAATCCATGTTTGTGACAGGGCAGTGTTGTACCTTTCTTGGGTAGCTCCTGTAGGTTGTGGACAGGAGTCATCGGCCACAGTTTGAGTGGGTAGCCTGGATCACCTGGAAAAGAAAAGAAAAAACAAAGTGGGGGAGAGAGACACAACAAGGGAAGGGTGGGGTGGTTTAATACTAAGCAATACCTTTTCCAAAGTATAACCAATTATCTAAATGTATTTAAAATTTCCACTTACCAACAAGGTGGCCATGTGGAATCCTACCATGCAGGAAGGGGCAGTGGAATGAGCTTGTAAATCAGATATGAGAACTCCCAGCATGCTAGGATGACACGTTGGTGACGCACCTCCATGCATCACACACTACCTGGCAGTTGATAGAATGGCAACCCCTATTTTGATACTGCTCCCCATGGTACTGATGTGACCCTAATGGCAACATGGGTGCAATCTGTTGCACAAAGCACCTCATGAAAATGTGCCATCAGTAGTAGGCACTCATTGTTCTGGCTTGGTCCTGCAGTGACACTGGCAGATAAATATACTGATCCACATGTGCCAAGAATATGTCAAGGAAATGCTGAAATATCCTCAAGGCCAGCACACGAGAAACATCCAGGTGTTTGGAAGATCCCCATGGCAAGTATAGTAAGGATTATACATAAATTAGTATCCACGAGTATGGGAAGGCCACAAATGTCCCTCCCCTCCAGTTCCTGTCTGTGGGCCAGACAAACTCACTAAAGCCCTTACAATATCTCTAGTCACTCTAAATATATCAAAAATTTCTTGATTATAAAAGTTCTAATGAGTTATTTTTTGTCTATAACTGTGCCTTTGTGGCTGGTGAGTGCCGCTGGGTGTCTGAAGTTTTGGTTTGGCCAAGACAAGTAGCTCCCACCAGACTAGAAGCAGCAGCAAGCATATTTTCCAAATACAAAGTAGCTATAAAAGGAGCAATTTCACCTTTTATAACATCCCTGTGCACAAGGATGAAATGTATCAAAAAATGACTATGAACCACAAGTAGATGGGAAGAAGGCTCATTGGTATGTGTTACTATTTGCATCTCATCATGTCTTCATTTGCATATCATCAATGAAAACTGACACATATAAGCACAGCTAGCCTCTATGAATCCCACTGAAGCTGAGTTTATCCAAGACTTGTGCAGATTGCCTTTACGCCTAAGTGCACTATGAATATCACCCTAAAAATATCTTATCAGACAAAAATTTGCAGCAATACTTATGTTGCCACATATTGTCAGCTAAGTAAATCTTCTCTTTAACTGATGATAAGCTATAATATGTATGGTTAAATGAAGCATATAAGTCTTCTTTTTCATTTACTGATTTGAGCTTGTAATGCCTGGCAGAGAACCGAGCAATATAAAACAGTGTTACAGTTATGTATTAGATGCTGGCAGCTAGATGCATCTTTGGTATTGCTGTTTAGCAGCCAGCATGTATGTTTAACTGAATTGCTCTGTATGATACCCAGGGATGTCTTCTGATTCATTTGCCTTTAATCTAATAGCTAAGAAAAGCAGTTTTTGCAACAAAAAGTGCTGTTTTCTATAAATAAACAAGAACAATGATTAAGCAGTGAAACATAGATTCTCTGGCACCGCTGCCACTGTTTATACTTAATTGAAGCAAAGATCTCTGCTGTTTAATTAGGCTTCAGTTTAATGTTTTACAAAGCGCTTTTTGAAATATGACACTTTGTCACTGAAAAAGTGTACAGAAACAGGTAATGTGTCAGCATATGCATGTAACATCTTTTTAACATACAACTCATTAAGTACTGCAAGCAAAAACTGAAGTGGGAATTAGACCTCTTATTTATTTATATATGCTGAGGGAATGAAAAAAAATGAGAATCAGTACAGTATTAGGCACATATATACAGACACATGGGTAACTCTCTCTGTAGATATATATATATATATATATATATATATATATATATATATATAGAGAGAGAGAGAGAGAGAGAGAGAGAGTGTATATATAGAGTATATATATATATATATATATATATATATATATATATATATATATATATATATATATATATATATATATATATATATATATATATATATATATATATATATATATATATATATATATATATATATATATATATATATATATATATATATATATATATATATATATATATATATATATATATATATATATAAAATATAGATAGATAATTATAGTATATATTTGAAATACCATATGATAACAGAGACTCATGGAACATCAAACTGGCTTGCCCTCCTTAAGCCGCAACATAAATAACAGCATTTTTGCAGAGAGGGCCAGCCCCCCTGCACCCACCACTTCCCCTGATTATTATATATACCAGCTCAGAGATCACTCCACACCGGGGAAAGGGCAAACACCTGATCCAAAAATATATAGGCTTTCAGAGGAAAAGGCAGTTCAATGTTCAATGCATCGCTGTTATTTTGACCATATGATATAATCCCATATAGGCAGATGGGTAGAGACTTTAGTCACAGGCACATTTTGTTGCAAAAGTCTTTTGGTGGTAAAAATGGTCAAATGCTGACATTTCATGATTGTTGAAATAGTCTAATTGTAGATTATTGAATTTAAGTAAGTGAGAATGGGTAGTAATGCTGAAACTTGCATTTATAATGCAAGTTTCAGCACTGGGGATGAGCATGTGTTGTCTGTGTGTTTATAAAGTGTTCATGGGTTAGGGTTAAAGTATAAGCTAGGGAAGGTGATAGATGTATGTTGTGTTTTGGTACTTGTGTGTTTATTGTGATAATGTTAGAGAAAGGGTGTTTAGTATCCTTATAATAAAGAAACAAAATAAAAAGCTGAATTGCAGAAATAAAAAAGGCATTAATTCAAAGGAGCAATTATATGCTACTTGTTGCCACTGTACTTTTGAACCACTTTCATTTTCTTTGAATCCTGGGAATGGCAGTCGCAGCAGTCTCATCCTTCTCAGAACAAGTTGCAGTGCTAGATATTACTCCAAAAATAATTATTGTAAAAAAAACATTCAGCTCTGTTTTATTTGGGTAAAATAGTCTATTATAGTCTGATAAAACAAGACAACTCACTAGGGACAGCATTATTATCAGATGCCGTGACTCAAAGAAAAAATAGGGCCTGCAAAACCTTTATGGGTCCATATTTTCTTCATCTTAAGTTGGGGAAAAAACATATAGTAAAGACAATCACTTTAACTGTAATATAGAAAATGCACATGCTGTTACATGTATCTCATGTAATGCATTTTATGAAGGGAAGACTAGCAGGAGACTTAAACAATGCGCAATGGATCATGTGAATGCCATAAAAAGGAGGATGAATATAATGCTTTGTACAAGCCTAAAACAGTAGACAGTTTTTTAGAAAAAAATAATGTGAACATGAAAGGAGGTATTTAGGAATTCCTTTTAGGGATAAGAATTAAAGTGGTAAATACTTTTGGTAGCAAGTGAACCACTCAGGTATTGAACTTTTGTCAAGGGAAAGAAGAAAGAAGTTTAATGTTTTATTGGAAAAGAATTTAAATTATCTTTTAAGTCACATGACAGTAAGATTTGAAGTATTTAAATTAATGTGAATGGCTATTTTATTAAGTCTGATTTGTGTCTAAAGAAAGGAAGGAAGTGAGAATAATTCCTATGCCTAAAATTAATATTTGCAATGGTGTGGATAATCCTAGAAGTATAACAAACATTATAAGAAATGTTTTCAAATATAATTATTGAATTGCTGCTTTACAATATTATGCAAGAATTGGATATCAACCAACATGGCTTTATAAAAGGTGAAAGGTCATTCCTGTTTATCAAACTTAGTTACTGTCAACATGGATATAGTTGATTACAACAGACCTCATTATATCGACATATATAATTTGCCTGGATTTGTCAGAACCATTTGATTATGTTCCTGCAAAGAAAAATTAAGAGCACTGCAATATATACATTTATATATATATATATATATATATATAGAGAGAGAGAGAGAGAGAGATATTAAGAGTTTATAATTAGATGACTGGCAAGCAGGCTTCAATATAGAAGTGGTAAGGTGGAAATTAAAGACTTTTTTTTCAGAAAGCAGGATACTTAATGTTGGAGTAGCACAGGAAATGGTACTTGAGTTTTTATTATTCTATATATTTGTGTCACCATTTCTGACAGAAACAAATATATAGATAAATATGTTTGCTGATGACACATAAGCAGTACTGTATAATATAAATGACCAAATGCTCCTTCAAAGGTTTATAGACACCCTTAATAATTAGCATAATATCACAAAGATATATTTTAATGCTTAACCTGTAAGGTTATACAATTTAGCCAATATAATCCCTGTTATTCTTATGCTTTGGACAAATGTAATGCAACTGAGGAAGAGAGAATTAGGGACTTGGGTATAGATAAGTAACAAAAATGGATGACGGAGAAAAACAAAATTCACCAATAATCACCACAAATCTCCGTACCAGGATCCAATGAAGGCAGTCCCACAGCTTGGTATAGCAGTATCCAATGAAGGCAGTCCCACAGCTTAGTATAAAAAGGCCAATATGGAAAAAAACTTTTGAAAAACACTTGCAGTCCACAGAGAAACTTTTCAGTCCACGAACACGAACTAAAACGCTGTATAATTTAAAAACTTTTATTAACAACACAGTACGACAGTATTCAAATATTCCAAGCAAAAAGATTTAGCGCTTTCATTTCCATAACAGGAAACTTCGTCAGAATAATACATGTATTCCTGCTTGCTAATTTATACAAATTCTGAACTCAATTAATCAATTATTCAAATTGTTTCAATCTGTTAATTAAAGTTAAAATGCAGTTTTAAACACCGAAAAAACAAAAAGGACTTTTTAAGTCATTTAAATCATTTTGCAAACTTCTTTTAACAAGACTTTCTTAAAAAATTATTTTAACAATCAATTGACTACAGGAAAGTAAATTGTATTAGATGATGTGGTTTAAAAAGTGTTTCCATGTTGTCAGTGAATGAATTAATACAAAGAAATAACATATACAAATGTAATGTACCTGTATAATGTATATACAAGTGGGCATATATAGTAAATATATATAATAAATTTTAGTTAGTAAATCTAAATGTACGTATATAAATATATGAATGTATATTGTATAATCAGTGTAATAAAATATAAAAAATATAAATGTATAAATATATAATTATAAATAAATATGAACCATTTTGTAGCAACAACATAATAAATCAGATGTAATATATAATATATAATATATAATATATACTTTAGTTTAATATTTATATTTTTATAAGTTCATATTTATTTATAATTATATATTTGTACATTTATATTTATATTTTTATATTTTATTACACTGATTATACAATATACATTCATATATTCATATATGTACATTTACATTTACTAACTAAAATTTATTATATATATCTTTACTATATATGCCCACTTGTATATACATTATACAGGTACATTACATTTGTATATGTTATTTCTTTGTATTAATTCATTCACTGACAACATGGAAACACTTCTTAAACCACATCATCTAATACAATTTACTTTCCTGCGGTCAACTGATTGTTAAAATGACTTTTTAAGAAAGTCTTGTTAAAAGAAGTTTGCAAAATGATTTAAATGACTTAAAAAGTCCTTTTTGTTTTTTCTGTGTTTAAAACTGCATTTTAACTTTAATTAACAGATTGAAACAATTTGAATAATTGATTAATTGAGTTCAGAATTTGTATAAATTAGCAAGCAGGAATACATGTATTATTCTGACGAAGTTTCCTGTTATGGAAATGAAAGCGCTAAATCTTTTTGCTTGGAATATTTGAATACTGTCGTGCTGTGTTGTTAATAAAAGTTTTAAAATTATACAGCGTTTTAGTTCGTGTTCGTGGACTGAAAAGTTTCTCTGTGGACTGCAAGTGTTTTTCAAAAGGTTTTTTCCATATTGGCCTTTTTATACTAAGCTGTGGGACTGCCTTCATTGGATACTGCTATACCAAGCTATGGGACTGCCTTCACTGGATCCTGGTAAGTAGACTTGGGTATAGATGCTAACAAATATTTTTAGATTCAAAGATAATTTCCACTGGGTAATAAGAAAACAGTATTTAATGAGGGATGTATTATATACCCTAGCAAACAGAGAGGAAAAGGTAGAATTAAAGCCACATATTGAATATAGTGCATATTTGATGAGTTGCAGTTTCAAATTGGAACAGAGTCAGAAGAATTTTACAAGGCAGGTAAGTAGGGTGAATCATTTAAGATATAAGCATAAGTTTATGCAAGCGTTACTATAATTAGTCCCTTATAGGTTAGTAAGGGGGTATCCTGATTCTTCTCTATAAATGTCAGGATAGTGAGGTAGTGGCATTGATGTTGGGGGTTGAATTCATTAACTACCACTGTTCCACTAGGAATCACCCATTCCTTACTGTGAAGATAAATCTTTAAAAGAGTTATTTTCACTGCAAATACAGTAAATTGGGAATTTTCTGCCAATTAACTGAGATAATTTTCAAGAAGTCCCTGGTAATATGGTTCAACGATAGGTTTTTGTGGTACAGACTCCTAGATGGCTTGCATTGATGCTTTGAGTTTGGGCTTCATAAACACACTGAACACATCTGTTTTTTTTAATAAAAGTTGGATGAAGCCACTAATATACCTTTTTGTCATACCTCTCAACCTCTCAGAGCAAGACATTTGGACAAAGCCTATAATAGTGTAGGGGGCAAAGGCCCCAAAAAAGGGACACATCATAAATATAGCTCTTATAAACTTAGTTAAGTCAGAAACTCAAATGTATATCATTATTTAGTGACTTCAGTCCTTACTGATTTTTCAGAAAACCACAAAGTTTATGAGGATCAGACCAAAATATGAGGTAAATAACTAGACATTCTGTGAAGATCTGGACATTTGAGAGGTATGCTTTTGCCGCCATCTCTGTACATGATATATATATATATATATATATATATATATATATATATATATATATATATATTGTATGCATTGATATGATTATTAGTTTTGTCACTGATGTAACACTCAGACTGGCCTGAAAACAGTCCATCTTAATCAGTGACCTATTCCAGTAAATACAGCTAAATAAATAAACAAATAAATGAAAAAATAATTTCTATGTAGTCTACCCAAGGCAGGTCTTCAAGTGACATTTTATTTACTGGTTCCACCTCCATTCACATCAGTAATAACTGCAGTGGCTCCTACAAGGACAAGACCTGCTACCCATGTGAAGTGTCAGGTTTGTGATGATCCTCACATGGAAATGGGGTCTAAGTCTTTTTGTCTTGCTGTGTCTATTCTACCAGAAATATAAGGACAAAGTAAAACTAAGGGATCTATATTACCTCATTGAACGATGAAATGAGCGAACGCTCTTTCATCGATCCAATGAAGTCAAAATCCCTAATAAGCAAAGACACAGAACAGCGATTTTTTTCTCAGGGAAAAAAATCGCTGCTCCGCAGGAAAAAAAAAAAGTTTAAACACAAAATGAAGTGGGGGGCTTTGTCCCCTATACCCCCCAATGTGGATGGCTGTGTCCCCACACCCCCTACTTAAATATATCAACTCCAAGATCATACCATAGTGGAGGAAATGGCAAAGTCCAGAAGACAGCCCACCTATTTTTTTCCCCTGGGAAAAAAATCGATGGGCCTTGTCTTCGCTCTTTAGGGGTTTCGACCTTGTCAGATTAATGAAAGAGCGTTCGCTCTTTTCATCATTCGACAAGGTGATATAGACCCAAACTAAGTGCCTCTGAGTCAGTCCTGTTATCTAATTAGAGCCCAAAGAAAAAAATATATTACCACTGTTTCTGTTCAGCAATAAAAATGTTGTAGCACAATTACATGCTCTCTAACTGCTGGTGGTGATGGGTTAATCTAACTGGAAAGAAGTTGTTTATTACTAGCAATATTCAATGTTCTGTCACAGAAATGCTCATTTTATGATGCATTGAGGAAATCCTGAGGCAGAAATCTGGACGGTTTAGTCATATTAGTAGCATAGTTATGTTACAATACCTGATTCCCATTTCATCAATGTCTTTGGGTTTATTTAACAGCAGAATTTAATTTGCAAATCACCTGAACAGAAGTCTGCTTATTCTTAGCCCCACTAAATATTGCAGCTATATTTTCTGCCTCTTGGATGATTTTAAGGCTTGAACTTGCACTGAACAAGTTTACCTGTAGTGTTTTATACATTCATTTGACACATGCATCCTGATTTTGCAAATGATTTTTTATAGCCATTACATAAAAGATCAAGTTTTGATAGTTGGTTTTACTTGGAAAGTAGCAAAACAAAGAAAGTTAAAGTGGATATTTGGTTTTATAATATTTAATGATTTCTATAAGGCTCATTTGCTGCCAGGTAGTACAATTCCTTCAGAGCACATCCGTGGGTAAGATTATTCCGAATTAATTGATTTACAGAGTGATACAAATCTAATTGATTATTCTCCTGACATACACTAATATTTTTTCATTTTTTTTCCTGTTTAGATAGGTAATAAATTGATTCATGACAGACAGCCCTGGGTGCTCATTTAGATTTAGAAAGCCACTTTTTTCTATGCACAATCCACATATATGAATATGCATCATCTGTGCTAATTAGGTGTCCATGAATTTAGCCAGATGTCTCTCATTTAAGGGAAGTATCTAAGATTTTCTCCTGTGGGTATTAAGAGGCATGATGAATCATATAAATTAACCAGTTATGATTCTAATGACATATAGCCTCCAGACTATCATCTATCCTGGATAAAAAGCATACTATCTAAAACTGAGCCCCTACCATGGCATGTAAATTTCTATTATTTATTTCATTATAGTTTCACTAATTTACCTTGTCAAAGTAAATAAAACTGATTCAGCAGGACAAGTACCACAACATTTATATTACCTGCAGACACGGTATATGTTTCTCCACTGAACAGTAAAGCAATCCATCTTAATTTATTAGCTGTAGACTGTCCAAGTATCTGAATCATCTTTTGTCCATGCAGATGGCAATTTTTTTATTTTGCTTTGGAGATGTATTTAATATGTGTGCCAGTGATATCTGCTCCAAATATCCTATATCAATATCTCTTTTTGGCTAGTATTAAATAGGTTGGGCTGTCTGATGTCATGCAAAACTTATTCCAGAACTTCCAGATAAAAATAAAATACCTAACAAGATACGCTGCATGCACTGGTGGTACTTTTCTGCAAGTCCACACACACTGCTCTGTTGACAAATTGTACATTTCTCCTTGCATTTCTCTTTAGAATTTCTCCTGTTCATTCCCAGTTTAACTTCACCCTCCAAACTATAGCTATTCATGCAACAAGATCAAATCCCCTCTATTTTCCTACATCTTAGAGAAAGGGTGCCCTGTACATCACCACCCTGAATTAAGAACAAATATTCTCCAGCAGGGTGTTAATGCACAGATAATGCCCACTGAACAATTCCACCACTTCACTGCAGTAAATGAATCTGCTGTGATGCTCGGACAGTTTAGAGCCACTATTTTTTATAATCACTAAACAATGCTGTTAGCAATTGTAAAAATAAAATTATAAATTAAAAAAGAAGAAGAAAAGACAACAAATGTGTATGTGTGCATGTGTGTGTGTTTGTGTGTGTGTGTGCGCACATGAGCGCGCGCGTGTGTGTAAATGACAGAAAGACAGAGAGAAAGAGAGAGAGAAAGAGAGTGATAAGTGTAACAGGCTGTTTATCACATGTTGGTAATAAACAATAACTGTTATGAAGCTCTTACTCTGTGGTCCTTACCAACTGACTGACTGTTTACCAGAGTAATCAATACATTAAGCAGTGCTCTGCAGCAAAGTCAGGGACATTTGGGGGGGGTTGCTGCTATGCCTTCCATTTTTTTTTCTAAAATAAATTTCTACATTTTTTTCTAAAATGACAACATCAGTGCATGTGTTCACTCAGATGTTAAGTACAGTGTGTGTGTGTGTGTGTGTGTGTGTGTGTGTGTGTGTGTGTGTGTGTGTGTGTGTGTGTGTGTGTGTGTGCGCACGCGCGCGCACGTGCGTGTGTGTGTGTCTGTGTCTTTCTGTCTATAAATTTGTGTGTGAGTCTATGTATATTTCTGGGTCTACTTCGTAACAACAAAAGACCAGAAGAAAGAAACCCAGAACACCGAGACGAAAACAACGAAACCCCAGAACACCGAAAAACATGTAAGTTTACAAAACACACATAACACACAAAAACACACACACAACTGCCCCACACTACTAAACAAAATGCCCTACACTAATGATAGGCAGGGGGCTACTCCCCACACCCCCCTACTTTAATATTCTAACTCCGAGATCGCACAGACAAACAAGGCAAACATACACCCACCCAGTACAGTCCCTCACACGCACACACCACAGTCATAACACACACTTACACACAGCGTTTCCCCTCGCAAATACACTCACACACACACTTACCTACAGCAGAACATGAAAAGCGCTAATTCAAACTCCCGTGACATCCTCACTGGATTATCTTCATCTTTCCCTCAAGAGACTATAATTCTAGGAGACTTTAATATTGATTGGAACACCTGCACACATAATCAGCCAACTTCACATATTAACCTATATGGATTTTCACAAATGATCAACTTCCCAACCAGAATTAACAAACCCAATAATAAAGAGAGTATATTAGATTGAATACTCATAAACAATCACCAACAAATGTATAAGGTTGGAACCCTTCCTGCTGATGTAAGTGACCACTCACTCATTTTTATCGTTAGGCATAAGAGAGCTACTTCTAACCCAACCACACTTAGAACAATTAGAACCAATAAAAACTTTAATCCTGACTATTTCCAAACTGAACATAGAGCATGTGATAGTTCACCCATAAAACACCTCCCTCTAGATGATGCAGTGAATTACTTTAATTCAAAATTCTTAACAATCCTAGACTATCATGCACCAAAACGTACTATCAGAACTAAGTCTAAGCCAGTCCCATGGCTCACTAAGGAAACCAGACATAAAATCCTACTTAGAAACAAATTCTGGGCTCTATGGAGATCTACTAAGCAACCTGCACACCAACTTAAATTTAAACAAATGAGAAATTATACAAAAAAAGCCATTCTCTTGGACAAAAAAAAACTTTTATTGTCATCTCCAACAAACAAACCAAAGGAATCCACAAAAGTTCTGGGCCAGCATTAACAAACTTCTTCACCCTGGCCACTCCACTACACCATCCCCTACAGGAGCTAATCCCAAAAATCCCAAACAAACAGCAAACACCTTTAATACCTTCTTTACAGACGCCATCCAATCACTGGCCAATCAAATAACAACTCATGATTCTACTCACCCAAATTCTGCAACAGATTCACTCCCTATATTCCACTGGCAACAGTTCCAACTCACCTTATCTGTAATCTTCTACAAAAACTTAGGCCATCAACCCCATCAGCTGACAAACTACCAGCAGAATATCTCCAAAAAGCTGCTAAAGCTATAGCTTATCCAATATCAATCCTGATAAATAGAACCATAAAAGAAGGAAATATTCCTGCCATCTGCAAAATCTCCCATATCATCCCCATACACAAAGGTGGCAATTCTAACGAATATTCCAACTACCGCCCAATAGCATTACTTTCTCCTTTGGCTAAAATAATGGAAAGATGCATCCATAAACAACTACTAGATCACTTACTGCAAAACAATCTACTTGCAAATTGCCAACATGGCTTTAGACCATTTCATAGTACTACCACTGCTCTCCTATCCTTTTCTGATAGCATCAGTCATAACAAAAATAACAACATCCTCTCCTCAGCACTCTTTATTGACCTTTCTAAAGCTTTTGATATGGTCAACCACCATTTACTCATAAATGTACTAAGATCTCTTTCACTAGATTCACTGGTTATTTAATGGTTCCAATCTTACCTTAACAACAGACAACAAGCTGTGCTTTGGGACAATAACCTATCTTTACAACACCCTGTTACACTAGGCGTCCCACAGGGCTCAATTCTTCGTCCCCTCCTATTCTCAATCTATATAAATTACCTTCACCTAGCAATTACTCAAGCTACCAGTTTTCAATATGCAGATGATTCTACTATCATCTGCTCAGCTAAATCCTCATCTGAACTACAGTTTTTAACCCAGAAAATGCTTACCATAGTAGAAAATTGGTTTTTACAACAATGCCTCCTCTTGAACCCCAAAAAGACTAAACTATTGTTCTTCACACCCACTCGCAAGTCCAGTCCAATAAACTTCTCAGTCCTATCCAATAACGGTACCATTATATCTCCAGACTTAACCACTAAACTTCTAGGTATAACAATAGATAATAACCTTATCTATGAAATTCACATCAACAATACTATAAAAACCATAAATAGGAAACTGGGCTCCCTTTATAGGATAAAGCCATTCCTTACTCCACAAGCCAGAACCTCTATTGCCCATACCCATTTAATCTCCACACTCCTCTATGCTTCATCCATATACACAAATTTGACTAAAACAACCTCAACAAGTTGTCAAACTCTTATAATAACATAGGCAGATTTGCCACATCTTCATCTCTCAGGACCCACCACTGTCATAATCTAAAACAGCTAGGCTGACTTGAGCTACAAAATCAACTCCATTATAACCAACTCACCATTGCCCATAAAACCCTCTTCCAACCAGCTAAAACTCCAATACTGTCAATTCTTTTTACCCCATATAAAAACCTTAATACCTTACGCTCATCTAAGAAATTACTAGTATCCACAAGTAAATCCAACAATATCTCTGGTGACTCTCTGTTCTCTAATGCTGTTGGAAAACACTGGAACCAACTTCCAAATGAACTGACTTCACTGTCCTCTTTATCACTATTTAAACAAAAATTGAAACTTTACCTGAAAATACACTGGTTATGCCCTTGTACAAACCCAGACTAATCAAAAATGGCATTGCTATCATCATCACTACTGACCCAGTATTTCTCATCCATTACTTTTACTTTCATGGACTGTCCATATTTGTTCCTTAGTCTATCCTAAAAAAAAAAAAAAAATTTCCTTGAGAATAGAGTTTCTAGCAAATTTATCTAATGTTCTGTAATAATTTGTGTATTCAACAATTGAAATGTTATGTAATAATCTGCAAATGACTTCTGTACATGCATTTATATGTTAATCATTTTATGTTAATCTTTTTATGTTAATCTCTTTTTATGTTAATCTTTTTTATCTGGAGCTTATCTCCTCGGGCCTCTACTGAAAATGGACATACATCCAGTTAGACTAGCCCGGTCAACAAATGTAAAATAAAATAAATAAAATAAAAATAAATGTGCTTTTCGATGTTCTGCGGTTTCATTGTTTTCATCTGGTCTTTCGCCCAACTCAAGTAGACCCATATTTCTATATATATGACTGTATGTCTGTCTGTGCTTTAGAATGTATGTGTGTGTGTGTGTGTGTGTGTGTGTGTGTGTGTGTGTGTGTGTGTGTGTGTGTGTATATATCTATATATCTATATCTATATCTATATGTGTGTGTGTGATATTAAATACTTAATATGTTGGATGTAAAAATACTTCTTCCAACAGCAATTACATATACTACATCAAGTTTAAAATACTAAATGGAGGAACTACTTTACATAAAAAATATTAAAAAAAAAATATATATATATATATATATATATATATATATATATATATATATATATATATATATATATATATATATATATATATATATATATATAGCTATACATATGTATATATATATATATATATATATATATATATATATATATATATATATATACAGAGAGAGAGAGAGATAGTAATAATAATATTAAACAATACAAAACAATTTAACAGATAGTCTATTCTCTAAGCTCGATAATGCCCTCCAGTCTCTGTGTTATTGTGGAAGTAACACCCTTCCAGGGTTGCAGAGGCTTTGTGCCTTTGGTATTAGGCCTCAAAGTACCCCTGGGCATGCATTATTTTTACAATAACACATACCCTGTCAGGCATTATTGCTTGCTTAAACAATACCTATGCAATGTAGATGATGAACATATACCAAAAAAACTGACATGCTTCTACATACCCTCTCTCTACAATAACCCCTTCTTAAACACTTATACCTGACATATCTTCTCATTTTCTCTCAACACTACACTTCTCTCTCTATCTCATGAATCTCATTTTTTTTCCTTTAACACCTGACAAACTGTATATAAACTCCCAAAGAATGGATTCGCACAAACACACTGTTTATTGTCCTTTCTTTAATTTGCTAATATTCATTTGTTGTCTTTAGAAACTATACTGATCTACGCTGCAGTGCTCGCTGTCCTTACTTTTGAATTTATTATATACATCTACGCAATGTCACTTAAATCTGTAAATATCTTATTTAACTCTTTATATTTATTTTGTGTTCATTTTTGTACTACCTGTGGAGCTTTTCTCCCTGCCCCTCTGCTGAAAATTTTCCTTTTGCTCAGTTGGACTTTCCTGGTAAACAAAATACAAATAAATAATTAAATAAACAAAGATAACAAAAAAACAAATAAATAAAATTAGCAGTCTCTCACACTGCCTCACCTAATGTTCATGCAATTTTCTGCATTCTTTTGATTTTCCTGCTCAGGTGAATTAGGTATTTTAATGACTATGTCATAAGATGGACTCCTCTCATTGGACATAGGTAGGCATCATGCCCTTTCTCTAGTCAAGTGATACCCTTAACTGCTCTATTATCCATGGTATTTTTTTACATTTTTAGAAAAGGCCTCCAGGGATAACTGCCTCCTCATGTGTAATGTGGCAGTAATGTCTGGTCAATTGTCTTGCTCAGGGTCATGCAGTTTGTAAACGGAAGCTGAGGGGAATTGGATTCAGGTCTCCGATATGGGCCTTGCTAGTAGCTCATAGCCTTACCTCCCTGATTTAAATTCCTGACTTTTGTAGGCCATGTAGCAAGTTTTACATTTTGTATCATATTACCATTCTGTACACTTTACCTTAATTTAAGCTCTAGAAAGTAAATTTACTTCCTTTTCCCTGTCTATCTGCAGCCTTGAGGTATCCTTTTATGTGGCTCTTAATCAGTGAAGCACTTGCAGGGTGTAAATGCCTTCTGAAATTTTTATTTATTTATTTTATTTATTTATTTCCAGTTGGTTAACCAGGATAGTCCACTAGGCCAATGAGAACCCATTTTCAGTGGAGTCCTGGGGAGAAAAGCTCCATGACAAAACAAAGATTACAGCAGTTTATAAATTAAATGTTTGATTACAAGACACAACAAAGTTGCAGCAGTTACAATTACATTTCTAGGTTACATTTAGTAGAAGACAAAACGTTGCATTAGTAAATATACAGTTTCTTGAAATGGAGTAGTACAATTTGAAAATTTAAGAAGTTATTTAAATTGGCTTAGTATTTGCTAGATGCAAATATGAAGTTAGTGTCTGGGATATATGAGATAGTTGCCTGTAGGAAGTGGAGAATAGGCTATGTGGGGTGGGAGCTGGAGCATTCCCACTTGAATGTTAGATGTGAATGAAGTGATTTTTTTAAAGGAAGGAAGGTTGGCAGTAGTACGGATGGTGGAAGGGAGGGTGTTCCATAGGCATGTTAGGGCAAAGGACAGGAGGTTTTGTCCTGGGGGGCAAAGGGGTCTGTGTAGTTCTATTAGGTTTTGTTTGTTAGATCATAGGAGTCTTTCTGGGTGGTACATTTTAAAGGTAGAAGAAAGGGAGGGACAGAGGGAGGGGTGAAAATGAGTTTGTGTGCATGAGTAAGCTGAGTATAGGTGAGATAGTTGGGAAGTTCGAGACAGTTTAGTTTGTGGAGAGATGCACAGTGATGGGTTGATGATTTGTGGCTAGTGGCAAATTTGGCAATTTTATTATAACAAGAGGAGAGTTTTGTCTTGAGAGAGGACTGTAGGTTTGTTAGGAGAGGGGCACCATAAAGGAAGAAAGGGATGAGGAATGTAGGACAGAGAGTGAGCTTAGTAGATGTAGTGAGGTATCGATTGTGTCGGTAGAACATGCCAAGTTTTTGGTGGATTTTTTTATGTTTAGTTGTAGGTGGGTATTGAATTTAAGCTGGTCATCGATTTGGACCCCTAATAGTTTGGTTTCAGATACCAGTTCAAGAGGTGTGTTATTCAGGCTAGTAATGGAGAATAGGTTTCTATCAATGGTGTTGGTTTTAGATGGGGCAAATACCATGAGTTTGGTTTTTGATGCATTGAGTGCTAGATGATTGTCTTTCATCCACTGTTCTGTGGTAGAGAAGGCATCTTGAGTTAGCTTTAAGAGAGTGGGGATGGATGTGGTGGCACAGATTATCATTGAATCATTTGCATATTGAATAAGGTTAGCGTAAGGGATTGAGCGGAATAAATCATTTATGAATATATTGAAGAGGAGGGGACCCAGTATGGAACCCTGGGGACACCAGTGGGGGTGATACGGAAATAGGAGATGGCTTTTTTCCACTTGACAGCTGGTTGCCTGTAAGAGAGGTAGCTGGTGAACCAAATGAGAGAGAAAAGGGATAGGTTTAGGTTAGATAGTTTAGTAAGGAGAAGGTTGTGAGAGATGGTATCAAAGGCCTTAGAGAGGTCAAGTACGAGGGTAGATACAATATAGCCAGAATCTCTGGCTTTATTCACAATTTCCAGGAAGGATAGGAGGGCAGTCATAGTGCTGTGACTGGGTCTGAATCCATGTTGGGTGGGAGTTAATAAGTTGTTATGTAAGAGATAGGGAAGGAGTTGAAGATGGATACATTTTTCTAGGAGTTTTGAGATGGGAGAGAGGATGGCGATGGGACGGAAGTTAGCAATATTGATATTATTGCCTCCTTTGTGCAAGGGAATGATAAAAGCCTTTTTCCAGAGTTGGGGTACAAAACCTTCTTGGATAGAGCGACTGATTAGGATGCTGATGGGGAAGGCAATGGCTTCGGCAGCTATGCTAAGGAAGGTTGAGGGAATGTTATCGGGGGCATTGGTGCATGGTTTTAGCTTTTGCAATAATTTTTTTATGGTAGTTTGGAAATAGATTCTTTGAAAAAAGAGTTGAATTGGGAGGCCAGATCTATATCTAGTACATTTGGGTCAGGACTTGGGTTTTCAGTTGTGCTGGGTTTTAGAAGGGTAGTGATGCCTTTCCATAATTTTTGTGGATTGGTTTTATGGTTGTTTTGAAGTAAGGAGAAGTAATTCTGTCGGTCTGCTGTGATAAGCTTTTTAACTCTGTTGCAGAGTTTTTTTTAACTCAGTAAGGGTGGTGGGAGTTTTGTTTCATTGGTAACGTGCCCAGGCTTTGTCCCTAAGGTGCATGGCAGTTAGTGTATTTTTGGTTAGCCAGGGGGTGGTTTTGCTTCTTAATCTTTTGGTTATTATGGGAGCATGACTATCTAGTATTTTTAGGAAAGTTGCGTTAAAATGTACAACAGCATTTTCCAGGGGTAGAGTTTTTAGAGGGTTCCAGTTAAGTGATTTTAGGGAGTCAGAGAAGGCTTTAGGGTTGAAGTTTTTTAGGTAACGAATGGTGATGTAATTATGAGTTACTTGTAAAGGAGAAGGAAGATGCCTTGTAAAGATGGGAAGGTGGTCACTGAGGGAATCAGGAAGAATCCCAATATCAGGGTAGTAGTGGGGATGAGAGACTAAGATCCAGTCTAGGGTGCTACCACTGGAGAAGTCTTTAGAGGGCCTGGTAATGGAGTTGATGAGCTGAGAGTAATTATATAGGTTGATATTTAGGGTGTGTGTAGGGGATTGAATGGAGGACCAGTTAATGTTTGTGTCTCCCAGCATGATAGTTTCATTACTGATATTGCTAGAAAGCCAGGACAGGATATCCTCCAGTACTGAGATATTGTCTCCAGAGGGAATGTAAAGGGAGGCTATGCATATGTGTTTATTTAATTGAAATAGAGCTAGTATTTATTCTGCATTGGCGGAGTGGGGAATGGGTTTATTGTAGGGAGTAATGGATAGGGAGGATGAGTAGAGTAGAGCTACTCCCCACTCTTTTTGTGTGCTCTGTCTTTTCTTATGATGGAGTAGTTAGGTGGTATTATTTCAGAATCTTTTATATGAGGTTTTAACCAGGTTTCAGAGATAGCTAAGATGTCAGGTTTGTTGTGGAGAAGCCAGGCATGTAGGTTGGGAATTTTGTTAGCTATGCTTTGGGCATTTAGAGAAGCTAGTAGGATAGATTTGGATGTAGAGCAAGGGGAGTTTGGGCTGGGGGTGGGGTGTATATCTCCAGATAGAAGTATGGTTGTTAGATGTTGGATTATGCTGAAGAGGTGTTTGGATTGCTTTGTTTCTAGGTTGTGTACTGTTAGCTTTGTGAGGACTTTGGAGGTTAGTGGGGAGGTAGAGATTTTATAAGTGGTGATTAGTTTGTAGTAAAAGAATAGCTGGTTATTAATGGGATAAAGACCAGAGGATATTGAGATAAATGAGTGTAGGTGTGTTGTGGGGAGTGAGTTGGTTGTATGAAGTAATTGTGTGTGGGTTATGGTGTTGGGCTGGTTAAGGTATTGGATGTAAATAAGGGCTAGGAGAAGTAATAGTTGAATTGAGAAGGATGTATATTTTGTAGGCATGTTGAGGCTTTGCTAAGGTGGATATATGACGTTGAGAAAGGTATGGTGTTTGCCAACTTGGATATATGGTGTTGAGAAAGGTATAGGAGTAGGTATTGCCTTATTAAAAGGAAGGGGGGGTTGGGTGATAGATGGTATGTAGGGGAGGGAGAAGGAAGTGGGTAGTGGTGAAAGGGGTGGAGAGAGGAAGTAGGAGTGGTTAGGTGAGTATAAATATAGAGCTATGTGGGGTGGGTGGGAATTGGGGGTAGGGTAGGGGAGCGGAGAGAGCCCATAGGGCGAACGGAGTGGAAAGAGCCAAAAGGAAGTGAGGACTCAAGAAAAAGTATCACCAGCTGAAACTTAAAGATGAATGAAGATGGGCTACAGTTAATACTGAAATATAAGTGTGGTTCAGACACTTTTCTTACAGGGAAGAATCGGAAATTTTAGCAAATAAAGTAAATTGGAGGTCTATCTAGGGAAAAGAGGGGAGTAAAATTTAAGTAATTACTGTAATTCTGGTATAGGAATTCCTACAGTTGTATTGTGTGTGATTGATTGGTATGGAGAATGCTGCAACCAAGTGGCAAGAGGGAAGGGCCTGTGTGTTCCAAAATAAAATAAAAATGCTACTAAAAGTATAGAGGGGGAAGAATAGCATTCAAGCTGCAGTAGGCTGCTGTCGCTCACGTAGGGGTCAGAGTAATAGTTGCAGCTGCTTTATTAGGTTACAAGTTTTAGTTTAACACTACATACACTGAGATGTCCTTGTTGTAGTAGTGTTCAGTGGTGCCTAGGTAGCAGGCAGTTCAGGGTGTCATCTGGTCTTAGCAGGGAGGAATTTTCCTTGGAGTTAAATGTATGGAGGGAATACCCAAAATGGCAGACTGTAAAAAAAAAGAGAGAGAATGCAATTATGGAGATATGTTGCATTAAAGAGGAGGTAAAGGAAAGTGAGGAAATAAGAAAAGTCAGAGTGTAAAGGGTTGTACAGAGTGCGCTATAGATAGTGGGGGGGCTAGCAGCAGATATAGGTATAGGTTATAGGAAGAAGGAGATAAAGTGTAGAGAGGTAACAGTAGTAAAATATTGCAAGTAGGCAGCTGTGTACATAACAGTTTAGTCATTTAAATCACAGTTGCACATTTCCCTCAGAGCCCCAGGGAGTTAAAATTACCCAACAGTGTTAGAAAGGGTAGAGTTAGGCATATAACAAGATACTGCGCGTATCAAAACACATGCGTTTACAATAAACAAACAGTAAAAGCAGAAGAGTTAGATTTGTAAATAGTTGCAGAGTGTTTTAAGACACGAGCATTACAAAATACAACAGTTAATGCAGAAGAGTAAAACATGTAAAATAGATACAGCATGCATTAAAACATGTGTAAAACGCGTACATTACAAAACAAACAGCTAATACAGCAGAGTAATACTTGGTAATGTCTTTTTGGTATTTAAGCACAAGTCATCAGGTATCCATTTAGGCTATATGAACAGAAGATAGCAATCGCTGTACTTTCATAACAAAAACGTAATTCAGCTACTAGCTCCTGATGCTGATTATATGTGCAGATCATTCAACATATATCTACAGCAGCTACAGTTAAAGCGAGCCATTCAAGCTACAAATATATTCCGGATAGACTCTTTGCTAAACCAAGGAGCATGAATATCCCTGTATTATTGAAACCAGTCCAGAATGTTTAAATACTTAACATTTAAAAAAAAAAAAATTCTGTGATTCTGTTAAACCTATTTATGCATGTGCTAGGTTCCAGATAATGGAATTTTGGATAAAGAGCCATGTACTGGGCCTACTTACTTTCAATGTAAATTGACATCTTGAACTGAAAATACAGTGTAAAACAGATGGAATTCCAAGAGGAGGTCTGTGATTATTATTGTTAACAGTTAAATAAATATCAAATAGAAGGGCACCAAGCAAAAGCCCCTGTGGGACACCAGTTGTCATCTTCACTCTGTCTGAAAAGACATCAACTACATGGACAATGTGCATTCTGTCCTTTAGTCATTTGGCTATCCATCTTACTACATAGGAATCCATTTTTAAGAGCATTAGCTAATTAGCAATTACTTTACGTGGAATGGTGTCAGATGCCTTGGCCAGACTGAGATAAAAACATGAATAGTATGCCCACTGTCCACCACTTGAATGACCTTCCAAAAAAAAAAAAGACAAGATTCAGTAGACATGACCTTTTATGTAACTAATGATTGTGGGTCAAACTTATCAAGATTTTTTATATCATGATTTATGAGGTTAATGATCATTTGTTCCATTGCTTTTCATAGGCTCATAAGTTCATAGGTTCATACTAGGCTATCTGCCCTGGGGCAATTATAAGCCTAGCCCGATTCTGTATGGCTTACGCCACTCCTTGATTTGAGTATACTGTGCCCTTTTTAAGGTTTAGTTTACTGTGCCTCTGTCTAATAGTGACACGGGAGTAATCCCTGGGACAAACCTACGATCGACCATCCACTTATCGACATTCTTCTTGAAGAGATTCAGTGAGGTGCTCTGCCTCACATGAACCTGGAATTCTATTCCAGAGCGAAGGGAGCCTCTGGGTTATGAACCTGTCCCTCCAGCAAGTTCTATTTATTTCTGTGCTGAGGTTCAAGTCCCTCGAGCGTGTGGCTCTAAGGTATTTAGATTTACTGAGGTGGAGCATGTCCATTAATTCTGGATTTGACATAGCTTTGTATGTCAGGCATAGATCACCTCGAAGTAGGCGGTATGCAACTGAGTAGAGCTGGAGTTTTTTTAACCGAGCAGCATATGGCATCTGTTTGAGACCTTTGATCCTCTTGGTGAGATACTTTTGGGGTCTTTCTAATTGCTGCAGGTGTCGGGTAAGGTACATCCCAAAGGGGCATTGTATTCTATGATGGGCCTGATGAGGGATGAATAAAGGCACGATTACCTCTCTTGATCTAGATGTGAAACCCTTCGTGATGAGGTTGGCTATGTAGAAGGTCTTTCTAACCACTTTGGCAATGTGGTTTTCAAAGGAGAGATTGCTATCAATTTGGGTCCCCAGGTCCCTAATAACTTTCTCTGTACTTAATGGGTTTCCGCCTATGTGGTAATTTGTGGGCACATTGGTTTTGCCAAAGGGTATGACTATACATTTTTTGGCATTTAGCTTTAAACCATGGCGCTGGCACCAGTTATCTGTCTCTGTGAGACCTTTTTGAAGGATGATTGTGTCAGCTGGAGAGTTGATTATGGCGCCCAGTTTGCAGTCATCTGCGAACTTGGTGAGCCATAGTCCTCCCACATTTGCCTGTACCTCGGAAAAGTATATACTGAACAAGAGTGGTCCCAGGACAGAACCCTGTGGGATGCCACTTGTGACCGGTTTCGAGTCTGACATGGCTCCAGCAACTCTCACTCTGTGGGTTCTGTCTTTGAGCCAGTTTGCGACCCATCTTGTGACATAGGGGTTTATATTTAAGCTGGATAGATTATCTATGATGCCCGAGTGGGGTATAGTGTCAAATGCCTTTGCAAGGTCCAGATAGGCTGTGTGGACTACCTTCCCTTCATCTATGGCTTTGGTGACTGTTTCAAAGAAGTCAACCAGGTTCAAAAGGCAGGATCTGCCCTTGACAAAGCTGAACTGGGTAGGATCTAGTGTCTGTAGGTCCCCAATGTCTTTGTTTATGAGCTCCATGATGATCCTCTCCATAGCCTTGCAGACTAAGCTAGTCAGGCTTATGGGGCAATAGTTTCCAGGGTGCATAGAGGCTCCACCTTTGTGGAGTGGGACCACTGTTGCTGTACGCCATTCTGTGGGCACATATCCTGTAGTGAGGCTGAGATTGTATAGCTGTTTTATTTGAGGGATTAGTTCCTCTTGTAGTTCATGTAGGATGCAACCTGGGATGCCATCTGGTCCCATGGAAGCAGTGTTTTTTTGCTTTGGAGAGGGCAGCCTTCACCTGAGCATCTGAGATGTTTGGGAGGCAGCCCTCTGCCGGGATAGATACTTGCTCTTTTGGGGGGGGAGGGGTGGAGAAGTTTGCACTGAACCAGTCTGCCAGGATATTGGTGATGTCTGTGGGTTCAGTGTATTTTTTGTCGTTTAGAATCAACTCAGAACAAGTCTGGGAGTTGCATCCCAGGTTTCTAACATAACTGAAAAAAGCCTTATGATTGTCTTTGGTGTCCTGTGCAATTTTTCTCTCGAAGCTGGCCTTGGAGGATTTTATGAGGGATCGTAATTTTTTGCTAGTACTGATCAGAGATGCCTTCCCTATTAGGGATTTTGCTCTATCATGTAGTAGCTTCCTCCTTCTGTTGTACAGTTTCAGATCACATTGGTAAGGCTGATAGGTCTGAAGTTTCCAGGGTCCATGGCAGATCCACCCTAGGGGAGGAGAATCATTACAGCAGCGTGGCTGAATTTGGAGACATAGCCTGTACCCAGGCTTAGGTCAAACAATTTAAGGAGGGGTTCTGCGACTGCATGCTTGACACTATTGATTAGACAACCAGGTATATTATCATGACCCATGGAAGAGGTCATTTTGGTGTTTGAAAACACTCTAAGACCATGTTCTTTAGTGATGGTAGGGTATGGGACTGACTCAGGGATGACTGGAGCTATGATGGGAGTTTCAGGGGGAGAAGTTTTCAGCAAACTTGTTGCCCAGAACGCTTACAATATCATTTGGGTTTGAGTAGGAGGCTCCACTGTGGAAAAGTTCAGAACAATGATGTAAATGATCTCTTTGTTTTCTAATATAGCTGAAGAAGGCCTTGTAGTGATCATTTGCCTAAGATGTTAGGCTCACTTTTTGGTGGAATATGGTCACACTAAGAATCCACACAGTTGGTTGTTAAGAGTCCTGGCACTGAGAAGAGACAACTTGATGTTTTCCTGTTTGGGATTAGATGTGTTGGCATTCCATAAACAGGTAGTTGGATCAATGACCATTTCAGTAGATAGGGAGTCAGTATGCACTTTCACTACTGGAAGTGGAATATGTGGATTTCTACCAGAGTTATAGAAATTTCTACCTCGCCCTTACACATTTGTAGTAGTGTGATCCTATCCACAGTTTGGGGCAGAGATCCCCTGTTTATGGACAGGCTCTGCTATACCTCATTGACTTTTTTGAATTCCAACCTATTTCTATACACTCTAATTACTGTTTTTGAGCCTTCAGACTAAATTTGATTGCCCTGCTATATGGCTGAAACTGCATACTAAACTGATTTGTTAGACAACAAAATCCATATCTGGTGGTTTGTAACTCATATAATTTACAGTGACATAATCTCTGATATTAGCAGCATTATATTTTTGTAATCCAGTTTCATCTGAATATATTCTGCCAGACTCAGGTTTTGGTTGCAGTGGCTGCAGGCACAGAATAAAAAAGAAGATGGAGAGATCATTGTCTGGTACCCCGGTTTGCTTCTGTGAAAACATTCTTATGACATTACTGCATAGTTTACTTTTATTATCAATTTAACATCTTTACATATCCTCTTTGATACTTTGGTGTATTACCTGGGTATTATAAGTCCACCTATTGCATCCGTCAGACATGGATATTCAACCCTATTGAATGATTGTACTGTATGTTATTTAGGCTTAAAAAAAACAAAGGAAGTGTAGTTACTTTATTTTTTCTATTTTTGACCATCTCTACAAAGATACTCAAGTCCCTTTCTGACCTATCTTAACCATTTGTTTCTTCAACGGTGGCTTTAAATACATTCCAGCTGATGCAAGAGCCAAGCCAATGTGAGTTGTTATCCTTATATTATTCAGTTATTTTGTTTATTCCTTACCCTCTGTTTTCTCCTCATATGCAACATACACGCAAAGACTAAGCCATTCAAGCCATAAATAAGATGCTGGTGTGTCCCATCTCTGGAGACGGAACTCCCAGTCTCTACCATGGGATGTAGTACTTGCCAAAAATCCTATGTCTCTCACTGGGATAGATTAGCCAGCACATATAGCAGGATTCTCAGGAAACTGCTTCATTATTTGTACCTGGATCTCCTGGTAGCTTCAAATACCTGTCATTCAGGTATGACACCTACCTAATAATGCACATAAATAAGTATTTATATTAATAGAAAAGATATTATTCATGTTGACCATAAAGCATGACCTGTGTAGCTTAGGTCGAATTCATAAAAGTTACTGTGAGATGTACATGAGGTGTACACCTCACAGTAACTTTTTCTAATTCAGAGGCAGCCCCACTGCAGTACTTTTGCATTAAGACATGCAGCATTGAGATGGGCTGTCTACTAATTAGCCATGTGATCCCACCTCAGAACTGCCTGAGGTAAGGTATTTAGACAGCCAAGCAATTCAGAGAATTATTCAGCTGTGTAAATTAGCATGGCCACTCCTGGCCACTTGCAGTAATTAACACATCCAAAAGGCTGTGCTCATCCAACATGGTAGAGATAAGTGCTGGGGAGTTTAGTGGCCAGGTAGTGTTATGAGATGTGTGAGAATATGTGTATGTGAGAGAATGCATGTGGTAGAGTATGTGTGACTGCTTATGCCTGCCTGGGAGGTAGCAATAGGGGAATTAATGGGGAGACAGGTCAGGTGTGTGTGTGTGTGTGTGTGTGTGTGTGTGTGTGTGTGTGTGTGTGTGTGTGTGTGTGTGTGTGTGTGTGTGTGTGTGTGTTGAGTAGACTAGAGCAAAGCCCGCAGCAATGGTTTTGGGGGGGACCACTAGCCACCAGGGACGAATGACAACTACTTGGGTAGGGAGGACCATTAGCCACCAGGTATAACTCTAAATACCTTGATCAGAGGAAACACTAGATGCCAGGGAGAAATCTTCCTTTTGTGCCTTAACAGCTCTTACATGGACCATGAATCATGCCTTAAAGGGAATAAGAGAGAATGGAATTCTGCAGCCCTACCACAGTAAACCTAGGCACTCAACTCAATTAACATACCAAGGGTTTTTTGCACATATACTGAGAGTCATTGGGATTATTTAATGCTTGAACCAATTCATGGCATATGAAGGGCAGGAATACGGAACAATAGGCATACCTCTCAACTCCATAGCACAAGACAATATCAGTGAAAGTTACTACTCTAGCAGATTTTTGCAGTTCCCTGGATTTATGGAAAGATATGAAGTGTGAATATCTAATGTCTGTCATTAATGACTGACTGCAATTATTCATGATTTAAGGTGGCAGGAGAAAGGAGACATCAAGGATGCTATGACAACACAAGGACAGAGATGAGGTACATGGCATGTGTGTGTGTGTGTGTGTGTGTGTGTGTGTGTGTGTGTGTGTGTGTGTGTGTGTGTGTGTGTGTGTGTGTGTGTGTGTGTGTGTGTGTGTGTGTGTGTGTGTGTGTGTGTGTGTGTGTGTGTGTGCGTGCGCGCCTGTATGTGTGCATGTGTTTGAATGCGTGAATGAGGGTGTGTGTCTATGTTAACACAATGTTACCACTTCCACTGTTAACTGCCGCAGGAAGTTCTGGTCTGCACTCACAGTTGTTAACATCAGTTTAGAGACATGCTAATTACCTCAACCCGTAACCCAAACTGTGAGATTCTTTATGAATCCACAGACTGGACTGCCTCTTACTAAACTAAATTCTAATATATATTATTGCCAGTACAGAAATAATAATGTTTCCTGTATTTTTATAATATTCCAGTCATATGCATTTAAATTCTAGTTTCCAACTGCTGTCTTCTTATTGTTGCATATATATATTTTAATGCATTCATGTAGTGCATTAAATAAATTCCTGAACTACATTTTCTCTTCTTGGCTCATGGTCATGTATGTAGCGTGTACATTTTTCATAACAATGGGCAATTTATTCCATCAATAGTGAAGGCCTAATGTGTTGTTGTCTTGTTTTCTCAGACTTCCACTGTCTGCTCTGTTTTTTAAGCTCTTTTGAACCTCTTTGTGACTTTGCTGAAAGTCTGTGAAGATTTTATTCTCTCTCTTACTATTTTCTCCATAATTTGGTATAGTTATCTTTTTTTTTATTGCTATATTGCTTGAACTAATGCCACCCTGAAAGAATACCAATATATCAGTTGCCTATATTCATTGTTACAAACCAGGACAATGAGTAAAAAGTTCACACAGAAAAAAACAATCAGTAAAAAATACAAGGAAAATCAAGCTAAGCTAAAATTTCCATTGTTTGATTCATTAAACCTCTTGCATTACAGGCACACGGGATATTTACAAATGACCCTTAAGAACATCGGGTGTTTCAGGTATATGTCGATTCTGAATGCCAGTGACTTTTTTTCTTTCTTTTTAAGTCACTTAATGGAAAATTCAGACCAATAAAGCCAAACCTCACTAGCTGTAGACACGAATGTTTTGACCTTGGTATGGCCTCATCAGCACAGCACAAATGGACTGTTTGGCTAACAATTACAAACACAGGGATATTATACCCAGCTGAAGTCCATTACTGTTAGGGAATCTGCAAAATATCCCAAATAACAAACCAAAACAATGAGTAAAAAGTTCACACAGAAAAAACACAACAAAAATCTAGCCAAGCTAGAATTTCCACTGTGTGATTCCTTAAACCTATTGTATTAGAGGCAAATGGGATATATACAAATGACCCTTAAGAACATAAGGTGTCTCAGCTATATGGTGATTCTGAATGCCCATGACTTTTTTTTCTTTTTAAGTCATTTAATGGACAAATTCAGGCCAAAAATGCCAAATCCCACTAGCTGTGGATATGCATGTTTCAGCCTTGTTATGGCCTTATTGGCACAGCACAAGTGGACTGTTTGGCCTGCAATTAGAAACACAGGGCTGTTATACCCTGTGCATGTCTATTATTATTAGGGTGCCTGCAAAATATCCCAACTAACAAACCAAAGCAATGAGTAAAAAGGTAACACAGAAAACTCAATCAGTAAAAACCACAAGACAAGAAAAATCTAACCAAGCTAGACCTTTCCCTTGTGTGATTTCTTGAACCTCCTGTTTTAGAGGCACATGAGATATTTGCAAATTATCTTTAAGAACATCAAGCATTTCAGCTATATGGTGATTCTGAATGCCCATGACTTTTTTTTCTTTTTATATCATTTAATGGACAAACTCAGGCCAAAAAACAAACAAACCCCACAAGCTGTGGACATGCATCAGCACAGTACAAATGAACTGTTTGGCTAGCAATTAGAAGCACAGGGCTGTTATACCCAGCTGATGTCCATTACCATTAGGGTGTCTGCAAAGTAGCCCAAATAGCAAACAGTCCACTTGTGCTATGCTGATGAGGCCATAACAAGACCAAAGCATGCATGACCACAGCTATTGGGGTTTGGCTTTACTGGCCTGAATTTGTCCATTTAAACAACTTAAAAAGAAGAAAAGTCATGGGCATTCAGAATCATCATATAGCCGAAACATCTAATGTTCTTAAGGCTCATTTGCATATTCCCATGTTCCTCTAATACAAGAGGTTTAAGGAATCACACAGTGGAAATTCTAGCTTGGCTAGATTTTTCTTTTGGTTTTTGCTGATTGTTTTTTCTGTGTGACCTTTTTACTCATTGTTTTGGTTTATTATTTGGGATATTTTGCAGACACCCTAATGGTAATAGACATTAGCAGGCTATAATAACTATGTGTTTTTAATTGCTAGCCAAACAGTCCACTTGAGCTATGCTGATAAAGCCATAATAAGACTGAAACATGCATGCCCACAGCTAGTGGGATTTGGCTTTATTGGCCTGATTTTGTCCCCTAAGTGACTTAAAAGAAAAAAAAAGTCATGGGCCATCACAATCACCATATGACTGAAATGCCTGATGTTCTTAAGGGTCATTTTCCCATGTGCGCCTAATACAAGAGGTTTAAGGAATCACACAGTGAAAATTCTTGCTTGGCTATATTCATTGTTAATTTATTCACTCTGTGTGACATTTCTTTTTCCTTGTCTTTCCTTTTGTCAATGTTGGCATTTGCAAATTCACTTTTGAATTTGTCATGTGATTTTTAATTTCCCCCTTTTCCCAATACTGCTTTTAACTGTCTTCCATTTGGTTATGTACCTATATAATACCTAAATCAGCTTGCTATTATGGTATGTGCAGGAAGGCCAGAAGTAGTGTTAAATTCAGTGAGACTGCCAAGTTATCCAAGATCATGAAGAGCACCAACAACCGACCATCAAACAGATCAAAAAGAACAAAGAACCCTACCCCATTGTTTGTAAATAAGTCTCACCCTATCCTTACTGAAGTATGTGAATAGTCCTATGAGGCTTCAGACACTTATTAGAAACTATGCATTCCAAATTGGTTACGTTTTAGCAATAATTTTGCTTCTGTCTGCAGCACTGATATGGGGGGGATAAACCCCTGGCTGCAACACAGTCAGCCTGAGTTGAGTAGTGGCTTAGGTGTATTGCAGTGCAGGCAGGGAGGATGAGTTTACTATTCTAGTGGGAGAAGCATGTTGGGTGGAGCTCTCACCAAGCCCTGGTGAAATACAGATCTCAAGCAAGATGAAATTACAAGGCTGGGTATATGGAAAGGTTGAGAATGGGGTATGCTTTGATGGCCCATGACAGACATATCTTTATCACCTCCTCATCCAAACAAAGGATGTCAGGCTGAGAGAGGCTATAGCAAGGAAAAAGCCACACAGATGAACTGCAGTGTGAGCTGCTCAGAAGTTCTGTCCTCCATCAGTGCCTTGTTGGAACATCCTATAGTATCTGTTATGGAGTGGAAGCCTCCAGAGACAGGTAGTCCTCTAGTAGTAGGACCCCTTTCATGCAGGTTTGCACTGGGGAGATGTTAAGGTGTGGGAGATGTAGAGACACTGATTAGTGGGGACAGTCGCTAGGGAAGTCTGAAATCAGCAACAGTCCTGGAGGATCAACATAAGAAAAGAAAACCCAGAACTTTGTACTATTGCAGTTCAATAACATTCCTCAATCATTTCAAACAATTACTGTGAACATATGCAACATTTCCTTCTTATCACATTTAGATAGGAGGTACACTAGTATAAACCTCAATTATAATTGACATGTTAACATTCTTAATTTCACATTTTATTAAATAAATTAGCTATGGCCTGCACTAGCAAGCTCAGATTCCTGCTAAACAGCAGACCCACAGCCTTGACATACAAAATATTTTAGTCACTAAGAATCAATAAGAAGTAAATAATTGACTCCATTTGCCACTGCTTACATCTAGTAGTCAAGGTTGTAGAATTATGTTCTAACAGAATCTCAGAAAGAGATGTTATGAGAAAAATAATATTTTCCTGGGTACTAGGCATGTTTAACTTTATGCTTATACTTACTTAAGTTTTAATGCTTAAATGTCCTGTATGACAAAACATTTTAGGATGTACAACACTGAAACTTGATTTTATCAGAAAGCTAGTGCTTTATTTGAAAGTAATAAATATGTGTCTTAGAATTCAAATATTTGCTTTCTCATATTTTTTCTGCATTTAGTGTTTAGCAAAGTTTTTTATTTATTGTACGTGCCTTGAAATACTGTGGTGAATTACTTATCATTTTGCCAGTAGGACACCTCGAAGGAAACTGAAATATTTATAAGGATTTGTAAATATTGACAGGTACTTGGTTTCTGCAAGAGCAAGTACATCAGAAAAAATGTGCGTTCACTTTGAAATTCTGAAAACTGATTTCATTGTATGGTGCTCACGAAAAGCATTCTGTTGTCTTTTGTAAAGCTCTGTTTATGTTTTACCGTGTTCTCTTTTTGCAGTCATTCAGTTATATTTCTTAAAGTAGTTGTAACTGTTTTAACTGCTTTTTGAAATTTTTGAACATGTATAATGATTTAAGCTTTTCTCCCCAGACCACCTCTGAAAAGGGGCAACTTATGCCTACATTAAGACACTGCTCTAGTGGCAGAGAGGGATAAACCCTGATTACAGCTCAGTCAACCCAGGTTTGATTAGTGACTGACAAATCAGCAGGGTAAATGGGTGTGCCCATCCTGGAGGCAGAAAGGTGTGTATATGGGTATACAAAGTGATTGGAACTTCCTGGTGGAGGCTGGAAAGCCAAATCTCTATGTGCTGCCGCCAAAGGGTGGGGCAGCTTGTCAGTGTCAGCTGCTTGCAGAAATGAGGAGTGGTTCAGTGTTGTATTCACATTACACAGCCTCATGGAAGTTGTCAGGGCACACTCCAGGGAAAGAAACTAGGAGAGCCTAAGTTAGATAAAAAACTTGGCTGGAAAGATAGACAACATGACCTTCCCTACCCAGGCTATCTTTAGGCTCCTCACTGACCCTGGCAGAAAAAAAAATTGGTATTAATCCAGGGGGTTAGATTGGAGTTACCAGTTAACCCAGCAAAGGGCCTAAACCCTAGACTGGCTGTCAGGATGATGGTAAAAGAGTGCAAAAAAAAAACTTATGCCCAGATGGACAATCCTGGTAAATAAATGAATGAATAGATGAATGAATGTAGACATTACCAACTTCACTTACACAAGAAAGCATTTTTGTGTGTATTCTGTCACTTTATGGTTCCAAAATGTTAAAAATAATGACAGAAATAAAAGAAAATTGCTGATGGTTCTTTAAAAGAAGTCAAGCTCTGGAGAATTCTTGATGTAAGCATCATCATAAAGTTAGACTCATGATATCAACAGTTGAATAGGTACTTCAGGGCAATTCTCACCCACTCTTATTGTGGTGTTTATGCTTAATAGCATTCCAAATGAAACTGTATAGCACAAACGTGTCTTTGAAAATATATAATGCAAATTAACAGCACTTATTTCTGTAATAAGCCAACTTTCAAAAGGGTTAGTTCATAAGATAAAACATCCATGTGCCAACTAACCTCAGCACTACTTAATGAAAATAATGAATATGATTTTGAACTTTTTGAGGGTAATTGATGAACAGCATATTTATGAATGGCAAACTTTTCATACTTGTACTTTTGTTAGCCTTACAACAGACCACTTTGAGTGTAAATCTGCTAAAATGTCTAAACAAAAGTTGAAACACTGGAAAATGTTATCTGACAAGCCATTATCTACCCTTAGGATTTTGTTTAGGAAGGTACTATGGCTTCCAATCACTTTGTCAGTCGCACTTCGTGCGATTGACATTTGTGCGAAACTGCCTTTGGCCAAACTGAAATTACGAATGCCACAATGTCGAACCTTACAATAGCAAGCATTCGCTATTGTAAGGTTCGACATTGTGGTGCAGATTGCACTAGAGTGGGGATCGGTAAATCTTCCCTTTCCCTCACTTTAGTGCAATCTCAGAGTTTGTATATATATATATATATAAGTAGGGGGGTGTGCAGGACTTTACTAAAATGTTGCCTTCGACATTTTTTGTGTTCGGTGTTAAGATTTCCGAACATGTGATTCGAACATCTTAACACTTGAACGGAGTAGATTCAAGTATGTGATAGTAAACCAGGTACTATAATATGTTAAGGACTGTAAAAAGTGGTATAAATCACTCTGGCTCAATGATGAAACTAAGGATTGAAAGAAAGTGATCGTAAATGAATAAAGACATTTTGATAAAGATTGTATGTTGGAATGATCTGTTTGTTGGAATGATGTTTCTGCTCTGAAATTATGTTCTTTAAACTAAGTGTCTGTTACAGATTTAAATGCTCTCTAATATGTTAGTAATTATTAGACAAATGCCATGGAATAACTGACCTTTGGAAGAGGAGACAGTGTTTGCAATGATGATTCTAGATTGCTTAAGATATTAAAATTGCATCTAATTTGTCTTTCCATATTTACAGATGTACATGCTGTATTGAATGTTTCTCATTGAAATCAGCTTTAACCAGTGTTATGGTCAGGAGATGTGTGACATTAAGATTCAGCCTTTTTACAGGGAACATTATAAATAAATTAGGTGCCACATAGTGACTATGGGTATGTTCTTTTTGGCTCTGCTGCAGGTTCACTGATTCATGATTTAAACAAGAAAAGTAGACAAAATAGATTTTTTAAACATTATTTATGTGTTTCTTCAGATTCTGCAATGCACTTTGAATGAGATAAAATGTTTCCTTTTTGCAGGTGAAAATCTTTTTTATCAGCATTCCATTTCCAGAGCACAGCCAGAGAAAGAGGTGAGGTTATTTGAAGGAATGGGTCCGTTTCAAACACAAATATTTATGGAGCCCTACACTTCAGAAAGTAACATACCTTCTTTTTTCTAATTTCAAAAGCACTTTTCATGGAGGGGAAAATGTTGAATTTTCTGGAAAACTGGAAAAAAACATTTTGACAGACTTATGCATAAGATGTGCTTGATACTGATTATTAGATGGGTTTTATTTCAAAACATTTGTCTCATTTTTATTCGAAAGGCAATTAAGTCTCTCCTGGCCAAAGTAAGTTCTTATTGTGAGAATGTTGAGAATAAGAGTGATAAAAGGAAAGCGTGTACTCCTCTTATAAGGAAACAGAGTCCTACTCCAGGTTCCCCTCTCCTTATAAGGAAACTGTGTTGTATTCCAGGTTCCCCCATCCTTATAAAGAAACAGAGTGGTACTCCATGTTTCCCTCTCCTTATAAGGAAAAAGACTGCTACCCCAGGTTCCCCTCTCCTTATAGGGAAACAGAGTACTACTTAAGGTTCTTTCTATCAAGTAAGAAGGAGCATCAGTTGAGACCAAACTTGGATCTGTTCACTCTAACCAATCAGCTCATAATCAGAAAATTAAAGATGTAGCCTTCTTCCTCCCCTACCCTCAAAGGCATGGATATATATACTGTGCTTCTAAAGGATGTCAAATGGAATGTTCCAATATTTCTATCCTATGGTAAGTCTTACACAGTCCAGCTGGTGGGTAACATTTTCAGCCTGCTTTATTTCCATATGGTCTAGCAACAGCTTACAGTTCATTTTCCAAATGTATTTTCCCAGGCATCATTTGTCCATACCTAGATGAACTGTACAAGCCCAAACCTGGAGTAAATTGAAAGCCCAGTCCTGAAGTCAACTGACAGCTTAAACAAGCAATAATGATAGGAAAGGTTGGCATTATAGGGATACAACAGACCACTAGAGGATGCTCTGAGATCTGAAGTTGCAGGCGGAGGGCCTCCTCATCCCTGAAAGGTTCATAATACCCACCCCAAATTGAGTTATTGCACTTATAAATGGCCTCTGTATATGAGTTTTTTATATTGTGCTTTGTATCATATATCTAAATATGTATGTGTACCTTTTTGTATGCTTTTGCTTGCATTGACAATAAAATAGCTCATTTTATGTCATTGATTACACCATTTTAAATTATAACTTTGGCTGGAATTCAGAAAGGTTACCACTAGCAGTAAGCCCTTTTTACCACTGGATGTAACCCATTTCCAATTTTTAGACAGCTTTACCAGTATAGCATCTTTCTCTCTGACCTACCACAAATGCTAATGAGGCATTCCAGTGAAACAATATGCAGTAATTAACCATGTGCTCTTCCCCAGGAAATGCCTGCTGTAAGTGCTTTATGTAGCCAAGAGATTCACTGAAACTGCTCCTCTGCGAATCAGCAGTGGTAATTAACTTGGCTAAAAGCTCACTTTTGCCCTTTGCTTTCATGAGTAGGATCACATTAGAAGTAACTGCAAATGAGTTTGATGGATTGGTAGAGATGGGGGTGGGTTTGTGCACATGTTTATGTGTGTGTGGCTGCATATGTGAGTGTACGTAGAGGTATAAGTAGTGTCAGGTGAGTGTATGTATGTTTGTGGGTGTGTGGCTGCCTGGGTGATCATGGTAAGAGATTGCTTAGGGAATGGGAAGGGTAGGGTGTATGTGTGCATGTGTTTGTGTGTGTGAGGGTGAGTGTTAGTGTGTGTGTGTGTGTGTGTGTGTGTGTGTGTGTGTGTGTGTGTGTGTGTGTGTGTGTGTGTGTGTGTGTGTGTGGTGATGTCTGTGAGTGTCTCAGGCAGCGTGTGTGTGTGTGTGTGTGTGTGTGTGTGTGTGTGTGTGTGTGTGTGTGTGTGTGTGTGTGCATGCGCGCACGCATGTGTGAAGGGTGGGTGATGGGTGATGTGTAGCACTTATGAGTGTGCAATGGTTCAGATATAGCATTAAACTGAAATTCCATCTGACAGTCATAGTACTGCGGCATGTAAAACATCTCATGGCATTTGTCATAATAAATAGTATGAGATGTTCTCTAGTGCCCGGTCAAATTTCTCCAAGTCAATCTGAATGCCACCTTTGGTGTCCCCTGAATAGTGGCCTACTGTGACTAATCTGGCCAAAAAAATGTAAATAAATAAATACATTTTGGTGGTGTATTCATATTCATCAAATAAATCTTGAATTTTGTCTTTAGGTTGTGCCACTAGGGCTTAAATTTATAGATACTACTGTTTTGCTAGATAACAATGACTACTATTTTAAAAAGTATGATTACAACCTAGTTGTGATAACAAGCCAGTATTAGTTTTTTTTAATTTTAGAATTTAAAAATCAAGGATAATATAATTATAATAGGATATTTTAGGTACCCTGAAATGACTACTTCTCCAGTAACAGCTACATCTGACATCAAATTCATTTTGTCAACAAAAATAAGCTACAATAGATAGTTAGCAGCTCAGCTAGAAAGAGTACCTTCATTAGAAATAGTGCAAACAAACTTTGATGTCTTTCTGTTCCCAATATGATGCTAGTTACTCCTTTGAAGACACTGACTATGATATTGTTATTTACAGAATAAGAATATAGGACAGGGTCATGTGTAATAAATCAAATCCCTGTTGTTAAATTTTATTTTTTATAATTTATACAAGAATAAATTCTCACCAGAGCAGTCTGGAATGTTTCGCAGAGTATTCAAAAGCACAACCTTGCTTAATACAAATGCATAGAAAATTCATAAATAACCATCCTGTGGCATAGCAAAAAATAAATAAAAGGTTTTACTTAATCTTCAGACACAGTCCAAACACAGTACAGGACGAAGAATACAGTGCAGAGTATTGTGGAATCCCATTCCAGACATTCTGTACAAGTTGTATAAATGATCTGTAAGGGTACATGGACTGCCATTTAGAATAAACAATCAGGGGAAGTGTGTGTATTGAATAGAGACACACAGATGAATTGTAGGAATGAACAGAGGGAAAGAGGACAGGTGAAACATCGTAATATACAGCAGATCAGGGCATGTAAATGGAAGACAGTTGTAGCAGGAATACTAATCACATGGTACAGTATGGACCACACAGTGAAAATGTATATTATGTGACTGTCAGACAAGGTGACATAACAATGGGGAAGATGCCTGCATGAGATAAACATCCTTACATGAACAATGCAGAGGACATCTATCAAAGATGTTATATACAACTGGGGTAGGGTGCATAATCTGAAGCTGTGCAAACTGATTTGCCTGAATATGAGTGTAAACTCAGCAGAGGTCTCCAGCAAGTGGGACACTGGTAAAGGCTCATGGACAACATTAAAAGAAGCAGGCACAATCATGGACAATATCAGAATAATACCACCAGTATTCCCATGTGTGTGACACAGCATATGTGATTCTCAGTTATCATAGATGGTTCTGCATGAACACACTTGTACAACTATTATGACATGTCAGCAATCCCTGAGGTTAATCAAGCACACTGTCTTGACACTGTAACATCTGCTGGAGGTGTTAGGAGGGGCACTGCTATACCTCTATGTGACATTATGATCATAATAGGCTAGTTGTCTGGTGTGCATTGTATATATATATATATATATATATATATATATATATATATATATATATATATATATATATATATATATATATATATATATATATATATATATATATATATATATATATATATATATATATATATATATATGTGTGTGTGTGTGTGTGTGTATATATATATATATATATATATATATATATGTGTGTGTGTGTGTGTGTGTGTGTGTGTGTGTGTGTGTGTATATATATATATATATATATATATATATATATATATATACATATATATATATATATATATATATATATATATATATATATATATATATATATATATTTATATGGCACAATCCACACTATCACAAATGTAACCTATGCCATCAATGTTGTCAAATAGCTATGCATGTACTGTGTGCATCACCAGGTATCACACATGTATCTGGTATAACATATTGATGGAAGCTCCGTACCATCAGACAGAAATGTTTATGCAACAAAAAGAGTACCTAGGTGTGACGAATAAGATGTGTGAAAGCTCACTGTGGCAAAGGTGGCACACTTCAGTTACACATCACTGGAAGATGTGTAGGGAGGTACATGAAGAAGGTTGCATTGTACTCAGTTTTTGGTGTGATGAAGGCCGTGAACTATGGAGGTATTATGGCCTTTGATGTGGATGTCCTGCACAAATTCAGTAGTTGTGTTACATACAAGGGAGCAGTCACCACTGACGTTCTACATACCATATACCCCAGGACACAGGTCACATAACAATTAGTCTGCTTATAGGGCGTGATGTCTACATTATCCTTGGGTTGTGCATTTGTTTTCATACCGTAACAAATCTCTCATGTTTTTGTTTCATCTCATGTGTTGTCATGGTTGTGGCAGCAATCTTTGGTGTGTGTTTATACTCTCCGTATTATACTAATATCACAGTTGGACTCAATGCTTGCCCACAATCTGCAGTCCTCCAGACAGCTGTTTGGACACAGGATGTGTATGTCATTCTTGACGTCTGTCACTTAAATAATGGACTGGAAAGGGCTTAGCAGACAGCACTGATATATGGACCTGATCACTGGACCTGAGATAGAGCACTTCACAATTTTAACATATTTAGATGCCATGTATGTGAACCAGTGGTTTATCCATTTGGCGATATAGGTGTTTATGACCACACCTGACAGTGTTGAGTGAATACCTCAGTGTAGGTTTGTGTCAAATGCCTTGGACTAGTCAAGTTTGACAGAATGATAGTGTTGTCATGTTGCATGCTCTTGATGACCTCTTTGAGAACATCTAGCAGATGTAACAGACCTGGATGTAACATTAATAACACACTTGTCTGTTTCACACAGCTGGGATATTACTAGTATCCATTTAGAAAAGGTCCATGTTGACATATTGGTCTACCTTACAGATGAGGAGAGTCAGGATGTGTCCATACATGCATGCATCATGTGCTGTCCCCCCAACTTAGATGGATACATGTTGATGTGAGCCGTTCTAAGGGAACATAGGACATGTGGAGGTTGTGTTGAAGTGTGTATCCAATCATGTCAGGTAGGTATATGTTCTGAGTCACTCCATATGTGATCTGTGATGTTGCCACAGCCCATTGATTCTGTGTTTTAGGCCTGGATGAAGGTAAGACAGTGCATACTGCCTATCTTGATCTGGCCTAGGGTTTGCACATAATCTCCTAACTCAAGTATCATTTAGAAACTCTCCCAGCTGGGATTAACCCTTAAATCACTAGATGGTTGACCAGTTGGCTCACTGACAGAACACATGCTGTGAATGTTGGTGAAACAACCTCCACCAGTAGAGCTGTGACCATTGGCATACCCCAAGGATCTTTGCTTTGCCATTTACTGTTTGGAATATATTTCTTAACAGTCCAGGATAAAGTACATGGCCTTTGGCTTACCAAGTTTGCTGATTCTAGCATATTGGGTACAATCATTGAGTCCACCAATAAGACCATACTACAGGAGGGGCTAAGACAGACAAATGACTGGTACCAAAGCCACACTGTCTACAAATAAATGCAAAAATGTGTCATTATTTTGGTCTTCTGCAAAGTGGAATTCCCTGCTAATTACAGCATTAACAACAATTTCCCTATGCTGAAACCCAGTGGTGCAAAACCTGGGAACACACGTAGATAGCAATTTGAACTTTGAACACCAAATATCTACAGTGGTATGGAAAGGCTATGTCATGCACCTCATAAGTCAGGCCATCGTAGCCAGATCTGAGGATGATATAACAGCACTGTGCTTGAACCTCATCAGAACACTAATAGAGTACAGTGCTCCCTTTTGCATGTACCTCACATGACAGCTACAGCAGCTAGAGAGACCACACCACCACAGGGGTTTCTTACCAAGAAAATACAGGGCCTACAAACCATGCCATGATGTTTATGGATAGACTGAAAGCCCTGACGTAATCTGTATTGTATAGGATGAGGTAACTTGTGCCTGGCCTACCGACCCGTCTCTAAACCTGCCCTGATGGGAATACTGCGCATCCACAAATCAGCTATAGCTGATGACATCAGCAGAGTCTGGTGAGGAGAAAATGGTAATAGCAGTGTCCCACATACTGTTGTAAAATGCTTTCTCTAATGTCAAGCAAGTGCACAAAGACACACATACCCCAGTTAACTGCAATGAAAACAGGATCCCTAGCTATCTAAGTACACCAACTAGAGAACTCTGTATTTAAGGCAAGCACCACAGCTCAAGTGTGACTTGGATAGTGTCAGTTTATAGGTGATGAAATCAGCAGTGTCTAGTGATGAGAAAATCGTAATAGCAGTGTCTCACATGCTGTTGCAAAATGTTCTATCTAATGTCAAACAAGTGCACAGATACACTCACGCACACACACACACACACACACACACACACACACACACACACACACACACACACACACACACACACACACACACACATACAAATATTTCAAGCACAGGCATTAATGCCCTTCTAGCTCACCAATATTCCAAAAGGGGGGGTGGCCTAATGGTTAAGGTGTTTGCCTTGTAAACACAAGGTGCAGGGTTTGAGTCTCACAAGGGATAATTGGCTAGGCTTAAAAGTTAGCCTAGTACTAACCTATGAACCTGTGAACCTAAAACACTTGTTCTCATAATAAGTGTCCAGGCTGTTCTTAAAAATATATAAAGTAGTACTTGCTTTAATGTAATTTAGTAGTCTGTTGCATGCATCAGCTACTCTGTCAGAGAACCAATTAGTGCACTTCTCATTCCTATATAATCTTCTGTATAGATTGTCTGATGATTCTCTAGTACTTTTTGATAACCCCCAATATTCCAAAGAGGTACTTGTCTCTAAATGCCCAATATATCTGAATAAGATCTCCTCTTAGATATCTGTAAGAGACTCTGTACAAGTTCAGATATTTTAGTCTTTCATAATAACTTAAATTTTCACATCCATGTATGCCCTTGGTATATTTCCACTGTACTCTTTCTAGTTTACTTATGCTTGTTTTCTTATATGGTTTCCATATTGTTATTCCATAGTAAAACGCAAAACCAGGCACTAACAGGAGGTTGAAATGAAAATGGCCACCGATGGCTGAAATAACGAACAATTTTAATACATTAATGCAACCTTCACAACAGTGTTTTCATCCAAAATAGACTTCATCAGATGTGAAAATCAAACATTCAATTCCCTCCCTTTTATACTTCCCTAAATTGATAATTGAGTCAGTTTGCAGTAATCACACCATCACAAATTAACCCAGTCATGGTTAACCCCTTAGTAAACCAGAGTAAAACCCTGAAAAAACACTGTTGAGTAGTAATAAAAGCAGCATAAAAATGTAGATGCAGAGTTTCTACAATGGTAAATATAAAAATGTGAAACGTGTATAAAATTGTAGAACATATGTAAGATGCATCCTATATATTTAATATATAAAATAAAAAACACAAAAAGCATACAATATGCTAAAGTCAAATGAAATAGAATAAAATGGAATAAATTCCTAATTGGGTCAGTCATGACATTTTCTATCCTAGATGCATAAAAATGTATATTTAAAATGCTGAAACTAATCAAACATCTCCCTCCAATAATGAGAAAAACCATAAACTGCCAATTTATAATTTCGCAGCTCTCATTCTAAGAATGGGGGTGATCGAAATATGCTCATTTAACCCCAAGATCTTGTTAGCCTCCAACAATAGTTGCCAGTACAGTTCCCTTACTTCAGTTTTGTTCTCCCACGGGCCACCCCTGAGATCCATGTCCACCTTCTCCAATACAAAAAAATCTCCACTTAGCTAGGGTACAGACTGTGGAATATTTGTAAAGTGCATTATTGTGATTATGATTTTTTATGGCATTTAAATGTACATGTATTCTTCTTTTTAGTTTTCGAGTGGTCTTACTGACATAGAATGCCCCACAGTTCTGGCAGATGGCCAAATATATCACTCCTTCACTACAACAATTGGAGTAATTGTTGGCCTCCGCAACTTGGTCCCTATCCAGAATGTACACCCTATCCTGATTCTGTATGTATGGACATTGGGCACATGTGCCACACTTGTAGGTCCCTAGTCTTTTCCTACGAACTGGTTTCTTTCCCCTTTCCAAAAGCTCCTTCAGGTTTTTACCTTTTTTGTATGTAAACCATAAGGGGGTCTGGAATAATGCATCCAGATCGGAGTAACTTTTAAAATTATTCCAGTGTTGTGTTATAATATTCCTAATTTGTGGGGTGTCAACACTGTAGTACATAACAAAGTTACTTTCTGGACATCTAACTCCCCCTCTGCCCATATTCTGCATGGGCAATGAATTATCTTCCCTCTGACCTAGTATGGGGCTGAACCTACCAGTTCTTCCCTGCTTGACCTCTGCCATGATTTTATCCACCAGACTTATAGGGTATTTTCTGGCTATGAACATTTCCTTCAATTTGATACTTTCCAGTTCATATTCCAAATCGTTTGAGGTCATCCTAGAACTCCGAATAAATTTACCTTTTAAAATGCTTCTTTTCTGTTGGAAAGGGTGTGAACTGGTAAAGTACAAATAAGAATTGGAAAAAGTATCTTTCCTGTATATTACTGATGCAAAGTCCTGTATTTCTTCTACTTTTTTTCAAATTAACATCCAGGAAGGTCATTTCCTGATGGGTAATGTGGTGGGTGAATTTTAAAAATTCTGTAGTTTGGTTGAGATATTGGATAAATTCGTACAATTTGGTTTCAGTACCCACCCAGAATATACAAATGTCATCCAGGTAACGTTTGTAATATGTCCAATACCTGGCATACTCAGAGGAAAAAACTAACTTCTCTTCCCAGATCATTAAAACGATGTTAGCATAGTTGGGGGCACAACAGGCCCCCATAGCCACCCCTTTGATCTGTTTACAAAAACTCTCCCTCAAAAAACTGAAAATTGTGGCCTAATATCAACTCCATCAATTCTGTATACACTAAAAAGTTATTGTGGTCCAAGTTCCCATATTGGTTAATGGCCTACTGAAACCATTCCATACCTGTTTTATGAGGAATAACATTGAACAGATCTTGTATGTCCAATGTAACAAAAATCTGGAAGTCGCTGTACAATCCTTTGTGGACACTCCTCAAAAAGTCCCAGGAATCCTTTAGACCCCCCCCCCCCGCGGTAGTCCAAATACTCATTTTATTGAATGCAGCCACCACTCCAGGATTAAATGACTGTATTTCCACCAAACCCCTATTAAGAGCTTGAAAGGGGTATATACAACAACAACATTAATTATTTTTACAGAGATGTATTTTTAAAACACTAATAATATGAGTTAGTATCAGCATCTTAGCAGTTAAATTATTATTGTTTCCTATTATGATACATTGTATATATTTTTAACATTTTTAACATGCATATAAATTTACATTTCGGTGTATTTGTTTTTAATATTTTATAACTTGAATATTTTTAGGTGATTATATAATAAATCATTATTATATGTATTTGCACAGTTTGATTGATTATAGTAGTTTAGAATAGAATTGTTGAATATTAATGAGGTTAATTAATGTAGTAACGTGATTGGAAGGTTATCATTATTTAAAGACTGTTGTTCTTGGATATTGTGTTCTGAGGAAGTCTACTGTGAGTAAATGAAAGCGCTAAACCTGATGTTAAAATAAATGAGTATTTTTATTCAGCTCTAGTTTTATTTTTGGAACCTGACACAGCTGTATCACCAGTAAATTAAGTTCAGTTTTGGTTGGCAATTGTCGGAATTTACTGGTTATTTGTTTATTGGTTTGGTCGAGGTGTCATGGATTCCCTTGATGAGCTGCCATCAATGTTTTCCTCTGTAAGAAGGGGCGAAGTGCATAAACTACATTCTGAAATTGCTGTTATTAAAGGGGAGTTAACGTGACTCATAGAGGTTATGAGTCAGTCAGAAAGGCGAAATAAAGGTTTGAATCATCCCATGACGTTACCCCAGTCTGTCGCAGGAAGTTTGAGTATCGGAATTATTACCAATGACCAAGGTACAGGCGGTGTTGCTATCGTGGATGTAAGCGGATCCTCTTATAGGATTATTGCCGACCAGGGGAGAGAGAGAGCATTATAACTGAGTGGAGACACAGCAAACAGCAGGCAACAATTTGGAGGACATTTAAATAATATCGGGAGCTAAAGCCAAACAAACTGTACCTAAAAAGACATATTCATTGATAGCAGGTCAGTTAACTCACAGTACTGTTACCAAACCTGTTGCACTTAACATTGACTCTAATGAGAACACTCATACGCTTAGAGAGCGTAGAAGCTTGGATGACTTTTTAAATGTTAAATGTGACTTTCAATTTTTCCACAATACATGGCAGGAAACTGAAAATGAAGGGAATTGTTTATATAATAAGACTTTAAGAGACCTCATATACAAGTTTGGTAAAACGTTGGGGAATATAAAAGCTTTGCAACTAGACAACATGTGTCTTCGAAAATGTATTGAGTCTAAAGTAGTACCTATGAGTCTGCGTTTTTTTAAACAACCCATAGGTGTTGAAATGACTGAAACTAATATACTTGAATGTAACAAAATGTTTGATAGTTTTGTTATGCAATTTATGGTTCATAGGTTCATAGGTTCATAGGTTCATACTAGGCTATCTGCCCGAGGGCATTTACAAGCCTAGCCCATAGTTTTGTGGCTTACGCCACCCCTTTAGTATGGGGAACTATACCCATTATTTTGCTGTGCCTCTGTTGAGCAGTGACACTGAGGTAATCCCTGGGGTATATCTGTGATCTCCCATCCATTGGTCAAGATTTCTCTTGAACAAGGCCAGCGAGGTGCTCTGCCTCACATATACCGGGATTTTATTCCACAGCATAGGAGTCTTTGGGTGATGAATCTATCCCTCCAGCGTCCTATTAATAGCCGTGTCGAGGTTTACGTCTCCCGCCCTTGTGGTTCTGACGGATCTAGATTTTTTGAGGTGAAGCATATTCATCAAATCTGGGTTTGACATGGCCTTGTATGTTAGGCAAAGGTCACCTCTGAGCAAGCGGTGGCGACTGAATAGAGCTGGAGTTCTTTCAGTCGGGCAGCATAGGACAGATGTTTGAGACCCTTTATCCTTTTGGTGAGGAACTTTTGTGGCCTCTCCAGCTGCTGCAGGTGTCGGGTCAGATACATTCGAATGGGGCATTGTACTCAATCATTGGTCTGATGAGTGATGAGTATAGGGAGACTATGACCTCCCTTGATCTAGATGAGAATCCCTTCATGATAAGGTGGGCAATGTAGAAGGTCTTCCTAACTACTTTAGCTACATGGGTGTCGAATGACAGACTACTATCAACCTGGGTCCCCAGGTCCCTGATAACTTCTTCTATGCTCAGTGGATTGCCACCTATTTGGTAGCTAGGGTAACCTTGTTTTTCCCGAAGGGTATGACTATGCAATTTTAGGCATTTAACTTTAGGCCATGGCTCTGGCACCAGTTATCCGTTTCTGTGAGACCCTTCTGAAAGATATCTGTGTCAGATGTGTTTTCTACTATGGCCCAGTTTGCAGTCATCTGCAAACTTTGTCAGCCATAACCCTCCTGTGTTTGCTTGTACTTGGAAAAGTAGATGCCAAACAAGAGTGGGCCCAGGACTGAGCCCTGTGGTACACCACTTGTGACAGGCTTTGAGTCTGACATGGCGCCAGCAACTCTGACCCTGTGGGTTCTGTCACTCAGCCAGTTTGCAACCCATCTTGTGATGTACGGGTTAACATTTAAGCTGATGAGTTTTTCAATGATACCCGAGTGGGGTATTGTATCGAAGGCCTTCACCAGATCGAGGTAGGCTGTATGGACTGCCTTTCCCTCATCAATGGCTTTGGTGACTGTTTCAAAAAAGTCAACCAAGTTTAGAAGGCATGATCTGCCTTTGACAAAGCCAAACTGGGATGGATCCAAAGTCTGCAAATTCCCTATGTCTTTATTTATGAGGTTCATTATGATCCTCTCCATGGCTTTGCAGATAAGGCTTGTCAAGCTAATGGGCCGGTAATTTCCAGGGTCGGTGGAGGCACCGCCTTTGTGAAGTGGGACCACAGTTGCAGTGCGCCACTCCTGAGTGCGTATCCAGAGGTAAGACTATGATTAAACAGCTGTCCTAGCTGTGGGTTTAATTCCTCGTTGAGTTCGTGGAGCACACAGCCGGGGACACCATCAGGTCCCATGGATGCTGTGTTTTTGCTTTGGAGAGAGCAGTTCTCACTTGGGCGTTGGAGATGTTTGGGGGCTGCAATCGCTTGGTATAGATATCTCTCCTTTTGGGGGATGGGGAGAAGTTTGCACTGAACCTGTCAGCCAGTATGTTGGCAATGTCTGTAGGATCAGTAATCTTCACATCATTTTGAACTAGTTCTGAGCATATCTGGGAGGTTCCTCCCAGGTTTCTAACATAGCTAAAGAAGGCCTTATGATTGTCTTTTGAGTCTTTAGCTATTTTTCTCTCAAAATTTGCTTTGGATGATTTTATGAGAGCTCTTAGTTTTTTACTTATAGTGATCAAGGGTGTCTTACCTTTTAAGGATTTTGCTCTATCTTGTAGTAGCTTCCTCCTTTTGTTGTAGAGTTTGTTTATGGCTGGGGTCCACCAGACTGGACGCTTGCCTTTGGTACAAAGAGTCTTTGTTTTGCTTGGGATTGCCTTATCCATGCAGTCCTGCAGGTGCTGGTAGAAGGCATTTGTAAGTGATTCAGCGGCTTGAGTACTGTTTTCCGCCGGCTCGGGGGCCTTAAAGGAGACCACACTAGTCTTTAGAAGTTTGAAGTCGGCTTTCGAGAAGTTCTTTACTGTGGTCTTTTTTATTTCAGGTGGGGGTGGGATGAGGACCTCCAGCGAGATTAGTTTGTGATCTGATCTCACCAGTGAGGGGTATACTTTCGGTGTTGAACATTGTGCTCCCATGTTCGTGATGATGAGATCAAGTATGTTTTCTCCTCTTGTGGGGATGGTGACTAGTTGTTCCATGGCATTTGAGTTTATGAATTCCAGGAACTTTTGGGCTAGGGTGTTTGGGCTTGAGTAGTGTTCCCAGTCTATATTAGGGTAATTGAAGTCACCTAGTATGATGGTGTTTGGTGATACATTTATCCCCTCTAGTGTTTTCAGGAAGGCCATGTGAGGTTCCTGAGTTTGTGAGGGTGGCCTGTAACATGCTACAATTTGCAGAGCAGTCTTGCCTATGGTTAATTGCACCTGGATGGTCTCCGATGCATCGTCGTTGCCACCAGTCTTGAGGTGTGGGTGTCTTTGATGAATATGGATACCCCCTCCTTTCTTGGTATTGTCCGGATTTTGGGGCGGAGCATGATAAGAGGTAAAGCCTGATAGTGCTGGGGTGCTCTCAGGAGCCTTGAACCAGGTTTCTGTCACTGCACAGACATCAATGTTCTCCATACTGAGAAGGGCCTCGAGTGCGTGCATTTTGAGATTTAGACTTCTGGCATTGAGCAGCATTACCCTTAGTTTTTTCCTTTTTGTGTTCTAGGGTGGTAGGTTGAGAATTTGAGCCTTGCCTAAAAAGGCACTATGGGGGTGGCAAGAGCCTTTGCCAATATCCGAATCCCAGGGTGACAGGTGCAAGCCGTCCTTCTTGGCAGCGTGGCTTGTCCAGCATGTCATCCCAGGCAGACAGACATTGGATCCCCTTTGAATGACACCAGAGTTTAAGCCAATTGTTAAAGCTGATCATCTTATCTCTGTACTGTGGCATCATTCTTGGTGAAGGTAGGATACTGCTCAAGGTCAGGGTCATACCTGCCTGGGCTACATAATCAGAGAGCTCCTCAATGTCTCTTTTCATGTAGTCCAAGGAGGTGCGTCTCAGGTCGTTTACACCAGCGTGGACAATGACTGAGTCGTATTTGTACCTGCTGTTGAGAGACCTGAGTGCTTGCGTTATGTGGTGGATTCTAGCACCCGACAGGCAGCTTACTGTGACCTTCTCCTTACTCAGTCTGGTGGCGGGCGTCAGTGTGTCTGACTATGGAGTCACCAATGACTAGTGTGTCTGGCATTGTGTTTGGCCTTAAGGGCTGTGACTGTTTGACACTCTGACTGTGAGGTCTATGTGTTGCAGGTGTTGTGTTCTGAGGTGGTGGTTGTTTGGGTGTCTGCTTTGGTGGCCTCTGCTGTTTTGGTAGATTTTTGATCAGAGCTTCCGAGTATGTCTTTGTGTGTTTATGTGTATGATTTGAGGTTGTGATGGTACTATGTGAGACTGGGTCTATAGTGTGTGTGATAACCTTCTCCTCCTGACTGGTCTTGCCAGTCCTATGTTGAGAGAGCTCAGCCTCCAGTTTGGCCGTATAGTTGCATCTCTCATGTATTTGTGTTTTGTGGGAGGAGGAGAGGGTTGTCTGTGTACATGAGGCAATTGTAACATTGCCTCAATATTCCCAGGTTCACCAGCTGAGCAGGAGAGGACACTAGCAACTGATCCCTCGACATGCTAGAAGGAATAGACAAAAAAACTTTAAAAGAGATTCCGGGGATGTGGGTGACCGAGAAATGGGGTTTTGCCTTTTTGGGGTGCTATCTATAAGAGTGCCGTATCAAGGTAATAAGTACTGTAGGAGCAAGTGCTAGGTTTAACAGATAGAGAAAAGTCTACTTGGAGTCAAGTAGAGATGATCTTTTAGGTATTAGAGAAAGTGCTAGTAACAGGGATGCTTAAAGGTAAGATTGAAAAGAATGCACTCTGCAGTGTGCACTAGAGAAGTTAGATATGAAAGTAGGTAACTTGAGTTTTACCTGTTTAAAAGTTAAGGTTTAGTGGAGAGTTACTATTTTTAAAACAGCAAGATGGACTGAAAGGGGTGGTCACTTTTGTATTTTGGTACTATGAAATACTGTAGGATGGCCAATAAATTTAAATAATTGAAGGGGTGGGATTTCAAAAGTGATGGTTTTGTGATTACTCACATAAGCCAGTGAAAGTAGAGAGAAATGAGATATATGGTCAGATTAACATAAGAGGCGGGCAACTAGAAAGACAGTGGTATTTAACAAGACAACTTAAATGGGTGGGAGGGAGGGAGGGAAAAATTCTGCTTGACTCAGAACAGAGAGAGCTGTGGTCTCTTTTGAAGTTTTAATATGCTGTTTAAAACAGAATGCAAGCAAAACACAAGATAAAGAAAACAAACTACAGTATTCAAAATATAGAAATTCTGCTTGACTCAGAACAGAGAGAGCTGTGGTCTCTTTTGAAGTTTTAATATGCTGTTTAAAACAGAATGCAAGCAAAACACAAGATAAAGAAAACAAACTACAGTATTCAAAATATAGAAATTCTGCTTGACTCAGAACAGAGAGAGCTGTGGTCTCTTTTGAAGTTTTAATATGCTGTTTAAAACAGAATGCAAGCAAAACACAAGATAAAGAAAACAAACTACAGTATTCAAAATATAGAAATTCTGCTTGACTCAGAACAGAGAGAGCTGTGGTCTCTTTTGAAGTTTTAATATGCTGTTTAAAACAGAATGCAAGCAAAACACAAGATAAAGAAAACAAACTACAGTATTCAAAATATAGAAATTCTGCTTGACTCAGAACAGAGAGAGCTGTGGTCTCTTTTGAAGTTTTAATATGCTGTTTAAAACAGAATGCAAGCAAAACACAAGATAAAGAAAACAAACTACAGTATTCAAAATATAGAAATTCTGCTTGACTCAGAACAGAGAGAGCTGTGGTCTCTTTTGAAGTTTTAATATGCTGTTTAAAACAGAATGCAAGCAAAACACAAGATAAAGAAAACAAACTACAGTATTCAAAATATAGAAATTCTGCTTGACTCAGAACAGAGAGAGCTGTGGTCTCTTTTGAAGTTTTAATATGCTGTTTAAAACAGAATGCAAGCAAAACACAAGATAAAGAAAACAAACTACAGTATTCAAAATATAGAAATTCTGCTTGACTCAGAACAGAGAGAGCTGTGGTCTCTTTTGAAGTTTTAATATGCTGTTTAAAACAGAATGCAAGCAAAACACAAGATAAAGAAAACAAACTACAGTATTCAAAATATAGAAATTCTGCTTGACTCAGAACAGAGAGAGCTGTGGTCTCTTTTGAAGTTTTAATATGCTGTTTAAAACAGAATGCAAGCAAAACACAAGATAAAGAAAACAAACTACAGTATTCAAAATATAGAAATTCTGCTTGACTCAGAACAGAGAGAGCTGTGGTCTCTTTTGAAGTTTTAATATGCTGTTTAAAACAGAATGCAAGCAAAACACAAGATAAAGAAAACAAACTACAGTATTCAAAATATAGAAATTCTGCTTGACTCAGAACAGAGAGAGCTGTGGTCTCTTTTGAAGTTTTAATATGCTGTTTAAAACAGAATGCAAGCAAAACACAAGATAAAGAAAACAAACTACAGTATTCAAAATATAGAAATTCTGCTTGACTCAGAACAGAGAGAGCTGTGGTCTCTTTTGAAGTTTTAATATGCTGTTTAAAACAGAATGCAAGCAAAACACAAGATAAAGAAAACAAACTACAGTATTCAAAATATAGAAATTCTGCTTGACTCAGAACAGAGAGAGCTGTGGTCTCTTTTGAAGTTTTAATATGCTGTTTAAAACAGAATGCAAGCAAAACACAAGATAAAGAAAACAAACTACAGTATTCAAAATATAGAAATTCTGCTTGACTCAGAACAGAGAGAGCTGTGGTCTCTTTTGAAGTTTTAATATGCTGTTTAAAACAGAATGCAAGCAAAACACAAGATAAAGAAAACAAACTACAGTATTCAAAATATAGAAATTCTGCTTGACTCAGAACAGAGAGAGCTGTGGTCTCTTTTGAAGTTTTAATATGCTGTTTAAAACAGAATGCAAGCAAAACACAAGATAAAGAAAACAAACTACAGTATTCAAAATATAGAAATTCTGCTTGACTCAGAACAGAGAGAGCTGTGGTCTCTTTTGAAGTTTTAATATGCTGTTTAAAACAGAATGCAAGCAAAACACAAGATAAAGAAAACAAACTACAGTATTCAAAATATAGAAATTCTGCTTGACTCAGAACAGAGAGAGCTGTGGTCTCTTTTGAAGTTTTAATATGCTGTTTAAAACAGAATGCAAGCAAAACACAAGATAAAGAAAACAAACTACAGTATTCAAAATATAGAAATTCTGCTTGACTCAGAACAGAGAGAGCTGTGGTCTCTTTTGAAGTTTTAATATGCTGTTTAAAACAGAATGCAAGCAAAACACAAGATAAAGAAAACAAACTACAGTATTCAAAATATAGAAATTCTGCTTGACTCAGAACAGAGAGAGCTGTGGTCTCTTTTGAAGTTTTAATATGCTGTTTAAAACAGAATGCAAGCAAAACACAAGATAAAGAAAACAAACTACAGTATTCAAAATATAGAAATTCTGCTTGACTCAGAACAGAGAGAGCTGTGGTCTCTTTTGAAGTTTTAATATGCTGTTTAAAACAGAATGCAAGCAAAACACAAGATAAAGAAAACAAACTACAGTATTCAAAATATAGAAATTCTGCTTGACTCAGAACAGAGAGAGCTGTGGTCTCTTTTGAAGTTTTAATATGCTGTTTAAAACAGAATGCAAGCAAAACACAAGATAAAGAAAACAAACTACAGTATTCAAAATATAGAAATTCTGCTTGACTCAGAACAGAGAGAGCTGTGGTCTCTTTTGAAGTTTTAATATGCTGTTTAAAACAGAATGCAAGCAAAACACAAGATAAAGAAAACAAACTACAGTATTCAAAATATAGAAATTCTGCTTGACTCAGAACAGAGAGAGCTGTGGTCTCTTTTGAAGTTTTAATATGCTGTTTAAAACAGAATGCAAGCAAAACACAAGATAAAGAAAACAAACTACAGTATTCAAAATATAGAAATTCTGCTTGACTCAGAACAGAGAGAGCTGTGGTCTCTTTTGAAGTTTTAATATGCTGTTTAAAACAGAATGCAAGCAAAACACAAGATAAAGAAAACAAACTACAGTATTCAAAATATAGAAATTCTGCTTGACTCAGAACAGAGAGAGCTGTGGTCTCTTTTGAAGTTTTAATATGCTGTTTAAAACAGAATGCAAGCAAAACACAAGATAAAGAAAACAAACTACAGTATTCAAAATATAGAAAGGCAATACAGAAATACAAAAAATAACAGCAAACTAACCTTTCCTTCACAGCAAAGTGTAGCAGAGTCTGGATGAGCCTTTCTGGTAAAGCTCTGAAATGTTTTAGTTTACTCCTTAAATAGAAATTTTAGTTCCTAGCTCCACCCCCTCTGTTAACAAGTGATTAACCTTAAGTGACCTCTTCTGTCTTATGAATGAGTCCTTAATTAATCAGTTCTTATTTCTATGGAGTTCATTATTTCCTGTAATGACAGTAAATTATGTATGATGGTGAAAGAAGTGGATGAATTGAATGAAATTATTTTAAAAGATTTATTATTTTCACAATGGGAAACTTTATATAACAAACAATTTGATTATGTAGAGAAAAACAGTAAAATGATTTTTGATAGGAAATGTAAAAAACTTAAGAGGGATATTGAACAATATAAATCGAGTGCAGCTTATAGATGGAATAAGGGGACAGATAGAGGTGAAGGGCACATTGGAAAGGAACAATCTCCAGCTATTAAGGGAGAGAATTATATTAGGCAGTACAATGGTGGTAATAATAACAACCAACATTTTTTAGGAAAACAACAGGAATGGAAGATGGGCTACAGTGAGTATTACAGGAAACATGACAACCAAAGATGGGGAGAAGTATCATACCAAGGGGTGTGGACGAAAACCAAACAAAAAGGACAACTAGGAAACAGGAGATAGTGCAGCAAAATAGGGTAAAATATACCATGGGGGATTTTAGTATATTCAATTATACCCAATGCAAGCTTGAGAAGGAACATTTTTTACTGTTTGCAAAGGGTATGAAGTATGTCCCTAACAAGAAATTCGACATAGTTTACAACATAGTTGAATTTAAAATATTTCTGAGGAAATTAAATCTTGAAATATTTTTTCAGAATGAAATTGAGTATAAAAAGAACAATGACCTAAGAAAGAAAAGTCATTTTGCACCCCCCCATGCATAACACCCTTGCAGCGTATGAAAAGGTAGTAACGGATGAAATGTATAGGTATCTAGAAATGACTAAACAGACAAGGCCTAAATTCAACCTGAGTAAGAAAGAACATCACATTCTCACTGAAATTTGTAGTAATCATAATATATGTATTATGACCTCAGACAAGGGAGGGGGAATTGTATTATATGATACTAGTGAGTATATGCACAAAATTTATGATATTTTAAATAACACGGGGGGAATTATGAAATTTCATCTATCAATCAAATAAATATTGCCAACAGGAGAATCAACCTATATCTGGAAGAATATCTATTGTACAATAGAATAGATATAGAAATGTATCGTTTTTTAAGAGTCGAATTTCCGGTGTTAGCTACAATTGTAGGGATATCTAAGGTACACAATAACTTAGAGGACCCCCCATTTCGTCCTATTATATCAGGAAGTAAAAGTAAAACCTTCCCCGTTGGAAAAGTAATTGACAGGTGGTTAAAATCCATTTATGATGAGGTCCCACACATAGTAAAAGACTACTGGGACTTCCTTAGTCGAATTAAACCCCAGTTATGGAAAGAAAATTTAATATTTTTGACAATTGATGTTGTTGATTTGTTCTCCTGTATACCTAAGGAAGAAGGTCTGATTAGATTTACCAACAGTATACAGAGGTATACACCATTTGACTGGGACAAAATTAGCTTATTAGAAGAATTTATGAGCATAATGTTGGATAATAACTACATATATTATGAAGGAGAACATTACAAACAGATTTGAGGGGTTGCTATGGGTACAGCTTGTGCCCCTATGTTTGCAAACCTTGTTCTATTAGATTGGGAGGAAGAATATATTTTCAAAAATGAATGGTACCAGTTCAATAGTTGTTATATTAGATTTCTGAATGATATATTTATATTGTGAACTGGTACCGTGGACGAAATTGTAGTTTTTATTGAATATCTTAACAAGTCTAGTACATATTTACAATAGTACTGGTATCCCATACCTTGACACTTATGTTTATTCTATAAATGGGGGTTTTAAATCTAAAATATATAGAAAGGAGACCTTCAGTAACACATACTTAGAGTTTTCCAGTAATCACCCTAGGAGTCAGAAGAGAAGTATTATTAAGGGACAATGTATTAGAGCTGCCCCACATGACTTCTGATTATTCTGAGATGGTGACAGAGATTGAATATATAGGAAATATGTTTAGAGAGAGGGGATACCCTAATGAAATCATTAATGATGTCACTGGGTATGTTAAAAGTGAGTGGGGGAAAAAGTACAAGCCCTTGCTGGGTGCAGATAAGGATACTATTAATGGACCCACTAATACAATAGTTAGGGACAAGACTAAGAAATTCAATAGAGCCTGTATATTACAATTTAATCCTTATGTTAAAGAAGTGAAAAATATTATACATAGAATTGGAATATTTTGAGATGTGATGAAAGGGTGCACAATTAATTAGGGGACAAACCCCATTTTGTATATAAAACAGGATTAAACTTGAAAACAAAAATTCAAACCAGTGACACATATAAGGAAAAAAGGAATAATAGGACGGAAGGCACAAGTAAATGTGGACATTGTGAACAGTGCTATGCAGTAAGCGAAGATTGTACCCTCACCTTAGGTAACATTAACAAAACAGTGATCAGGTTTAAAAAGGGTAATTGTCAGAACCAACTTGTGGTCTATTTAGCTACCTGCACCAATTGTCCTAGTTTTTATGTAGGAAAAATGGACAGGACATTTAGGAATCATATATACGACCATTTGTACTGTATTAGAAAAAAGACACAAATAATGCCCTATATAGACATTTGGAAGTTAGTGACACTTGTAATACTTTTAAATTTTCTATATTAGAATGTGTCAAGATCGACCCCAGAGGAGAAGATGTGAAAGCTAAACTGGGGGAGAGAGAAGTGAAATGGCAAATTTTATTGAATGCAGCCACCCCTCCAAGATTAAATGACTGTATTTCCACCAAACCCCTATTAAGTGCTTGAAAGGGGTATGTACCACAACAACATTAATTATTTTTACAGAGCTGTATTTTTAAAACACTAATAATATGAGTTAGTATCAGCATCTTAGCAGTTAAATTATTATTGTTTCCCATTATGATACATTGTATATATTTTTAACATTTTTAACAGGCATATAAATTTACACTTTGGTGTATTTGTTTTTAATATTTTATAACTTAAAAAAATTTAGGTGATTATATAACTTTAAATCATTATTATATGTATTTGCACAGTTTGATTGATTATAGTAGTTTAGAATTGAATTGTTGAATATTAATGAGGTTAATTAATGTAGTAATGTAATTGGAAGGTTATCATTATTTAACGACTGTTGTTCTTGGATATAGTGTTCTGAGGAAGTCTACTGTGAGTAGATGAAAGCGCTAAACCTGATGTTAAAATAAATAAGTATTTTTATTCAGCTGTAGTTTTATTTTTGGTACCTGGCACCGCTGTATCACCAGTAAATTACATACAAAAGGTAAAAGCCTGAAGGAGCTTTTGGAAAGGGGAAAGAAACTAGTTCATAGGAAAAGACTAGGTACCTGCAAGTGTGGCACATGTTCCCAATGTCCGTATATACAGAATCAGGATAGGGTGTACATTCCGGATAGGGACCGAGTTGTGGAGGCCAACAATCACTCCAATTGTTGTAGTGAAGGAGTGATATATTTAGCCACCTGCCAGAACTGTGGGGCATTCTATGTCGGTAAGACCACTCAAAAACTAAAAAGAAGAATATATGAGCATCTAAATGCCATAAAAAGTCAAGATCACAGTAATGCACTTTACAACAAACATTTCACAGTCTGTACCCTAATTAAGTGGAGATTTTTTGTATTGGAGAAGGTGGACATGGATCCCAGGGGAGGCCCGTGGGAAAACAAAATTGAAGTAAGGTAACTGTACTGGCAACTATTGTTGGAAGCTAACAAGACCGCAGGGTTAAATGAACATATTTTGATCACCCCCATTCTTAGAATGAGATCTGCAAAATTATAAATTGGCAGTTTATGTTATTTCTCATTATTGGGGGGAGATGTTTGATTATTTTCAGCATTTTAAATATATATTTTTATGCATCTAGGATAGAAAATGTCATGACTGACCCAATTAGGAAGTTATTCCATTTTATTCTATTTCATTTGATTTTAGCATATTGTACGCTTTTTATGTTTTTTATTTTATATATTAAATATATAGGATGCATCTTACATATGTTCTACAATTTTATACATATTTCACATTTTTATATTTACCATTGTAGAAACTCTGCATCTATATTTTTATGTTGTTTTTATTACTACTCAACAGTGTTTTTTCAGGGTTTTACTCTGGTTTACTAAGGGGTTAACCGTGACTGGGTTAATTTGTGATGGTGTGATTACTGCAAACTGACTCAATTATCAATTTAGGGAAGTATAAAAGGGGAGGAAATTGAAAGTTTGGTTTTCACATCTGATGAAGTCCATTTTGGATGAAAACGCTGTTGTGAAGATTGCGTTAATGTATTAAAATTGTTCGTTATTTGAGCCATCAGTGGACATTTTCATTTCAACCTCCTGTTAGTGCCTGGTTTTGCATTTTATAGGTTCATAGGTTCATACTAGGCTATCTGCCCTAGGGCATTTATAAGCCTAGCCAGAATGTGTTTGGCTTTCGCCACCCATTTTAAATTTATTTTGCTATGCCCTTTTTCGAGGTTAGTATACTGTGCCTCTGTCTAACAGTGACACAGAAGTGATACCCGGGGTAAACCTACGATCTCCCATCCACTCATCAAGATTCCTCTTGAAGAGAGTCAATGAGGGACTCTGCCTAACCTGGACTGGGATTTTATTCCAGAGTGAAGGGAGCCTCTGGGTTATGAATCTGTCCCTCCAGCATGTCCTATTTATTTCAGTGCTGAGGTTCAAGTCTCTCGAGCGCGTAGCTCAATGGGATTTGGATTTTCTGAGGTGCAGCATGTCCATTAATTCCGGGTTGGACATGGCTTTATACGTCAGGCACAGATCGCCTCTGAACAGGCGGTATGCCACTGAGTAGAGCTGGAGTTTCTTTAACTGGGCAGCATATGGCATCTGTTTGAGCCCTTTGATCCTCTTGCTGAGGTACTTTTGGGGTCTTTCCAGTTGCTGCAGGTGTCTGGTAAGGTACATCACAAAAGGGGCATTGTACTCAATTATGGGCCTGATGAGGGATGAGTAAAGAGGCACGATGACCTCCCTGATCTAGATGTGAATCCCTTCATGATTAGGTGGGCTATATAAAATGTTTTTCTAACCACTTTGGCCACGTGGTTGTCAAATGAGAGATTGCTATCAACTTGGGTCCCCAGGTCCCTAATTACTTCTTCTGTACTTAATGGATTACCACCTATGTGGTAATTTGTGGGCACTTTGTTTTTGCCTAAGGGGATGACTATACACTTTTTGGCATTTAGCTTGAGGCCATGGCTCTGGCACCAGTTGTCTGTTTCTATGAGGCCCTTTTGGAGGATGCTTGTATCGGCTGGAGAGTCGATTATGGCGCCCAGTTTGCAGTCATTTGCGAACTTGGTCAGCCACAGTCCTTCCGTGTTGGCCTGTACCTCCGAGAAATATATACCGAACAAGAGAGGTCCAAGGAATGAGCCTTGTGTGTCACCACTTGTAACTGGTTTGGAGTCTGACATGGCTCCAGCAATTCTAACCATGTGGGTTCTGTCCTTGAGCCAGTTTGCAATCCATCTAGTGACATAGGGGTTTATATTTAAGCTGGTGAGCTTATCTATAATGCCCAAGTGGGGTATTGTATCGAAGGCTTTTGCGAGGTCCAGGTAGGCTGTGTGGACCACCTTCCCCTCATCAATGGCCTTGGTGACTGTTTCAAAGAAATCAACCGGGTTTAAGAGGCAGGATCTGCCCTTAACAAAGCCAAACTGGGTAGGATCCAGTGTCTGTAGGTCCCCAATATCTTTATTTATGAGGTCCATGATGATCCTTTCCATAGCTTTGTAGACCAAGCTAGTCAGGCTTATGGAGCTATAGTTTCCAGGATCCGTTGAGGCACCACCTTTATGGAGAGGGACCACTGTTGCTGTACGCCACTCTTTGGGCACATATCCTGTAGTAAGGCTGAGATTGAACAGTAGTTTTATGTTTAGCTCTTCTTGGAGTTCATGTAGGACACAGCCTGGGACACCGTCTGGTCCCATTGATGCTGTGTTTTTTGCTTTGGAGATGGCGGCTCTTACCTGAGCATCTGAGATGTCAGGGGGGCAGCACTCTGCTGGGATAGATATTTGCCCTTTTGGTGGGGAGGGGGGGAGAAGTTTGCGCTGAACCTGTCAGCTAGGATGTTGGCAATGTCTGTGGGTTCAGTGTATTTTTTGTCATTTTGGACTAATTCTGAGCATATCTGGGAATTACCACCCAGGTTCCTAACATAACTAAAGAAAGCCTTGTGATTATCCTTAGTGTCCTGTGCAATTTTTCTCTCGAAGCTGGCCTTAGACAATTTTATGAGTGCCCGTAGTTTTTTGCTAATACTGATCAGTGATGCCTTTCCTTTTTGGGATTTTGCTCTCTCATTTAGTAGCTTCCTCCTTCTATTGTATAGTTTGTTTATGGCTGGGGTCCACCAGACAGGACGTCTGCCTTTGGAGGATTGGGTCTTGGTTTTATTTGGGATCGCATGACCCATGCATTCCTGAAGGTGTTCATAGAATGCATTTATAAAGGATTCTGTGGTCTGGGCCGTATTTTCCACAGGCCCAGGGGCTTTGAAGGATTCCACCTCGGTTTTGAGGAGTGTGAAATTTGCTTTAGAGAAGGTTTTCACTGTGGTTTTCTGGGCAGGGGGTGGGGTCGGGATGTGAATATCCAGTGAGATTAGCTTATGGTCTGATCTTACCAGTGAGGGATACACTTCTGGTCTGGAGCATAGAGTCCCCATGTTGGTGATGATCAGGTCCAGTATGTTTTCCCCTCTTGTGGGAGTGGTAACAAGTTGTTCCATAGCATTTGAGTTTATAAATTCTAGGAACCTTTGGGCTAGGGTGTTGGAGCTAGAGTAATGCTCCCAGTCTATGTTTGGGTAGTTGAAGTCGCCCAATATAATTGTGTTTGGAGAGACCTTCATATTTTCCAGTGTTCTCAGGAAGGCCGAGTGGGGTTCCTGGGTTTGGGAGGGTGGTCTGTAGCAGGCTATAAACTGGAAGGCAGTTTTACCCACTGTTAGTTGCACATGGATAGTCTCTGATGCTTCGTGCTTTGCCACCAACCTGGAGGTGTGGGTATCTTTGATGAATATCGATACTCCCCCTCCTTTTGTGGTTCGGTCCAAGTTTTGGGGCCGAAAAGCATTTTACTGTGGTTATTAGTTTTGTTCAGGCACTTGATCTCAATTTCCTTGTGGTTATATTGTTATTCCATACTCAAGTTTGTGTCTAATGTAACTAACAAACAATGACGTCATCATTTTAGATTTCCTGGACTTTATAAACCTTTTTATACAACCTATAGTTCTACAACTATCATTAACCAATTGGTTGATATGATTAGAAAAACTCATAGCTGGATCTACCTTTATACCCAGGTCCTTAAGTGAGTCTACACATACCCCATTTGACTGCAATGAGAGCAGAACCCCTTCATATCTAAGTACACCAACTAGGGAACACTATATGTAAGGCAAGTGTCACAGCTCAAGTCTGACTTGAAGAGTTTCAGACAACAGTTTATAGGTGATGCCATCAAACGTGTCTGGTGAAGAGAAAATGGTAATAGCAATGTTTCACATGTCGTTGTAAAATGCTCTCTCTAATGTCAAACAACTGCACACACACACACACACACACACACACACACACACACACACACACACACACACACACACACACACACACACACACACACACCACTTGACAGCAAATAGAACAGAACCCTACATAGCTAAGTACACCAACTAGAGAACTCTGTAATAAAGACAAGCGCCACAGCTTAAGTCTGACTTAGGGAATGTCAGACAGTTTATAGGTGATGACATCACACACACACACACACACACACACACACACACACACACACACACACACACACACACACACACACACACACACACACACACACATGCACACACACCTCAGTTGACTGCAGTGAGAACATACCTCCTACCTCTCTAAGTACACAGAATAGAGAACACAGTACTTTGTGCAAGCACCACAGCACAAGTCTAACTTTTACAAGGCTGCAGGTCAATTTATAGTAGATGACATCAGTAATGGATGTTGTAAGAATATGTTGGGAGGCCAGTGTGAAATGTATGTGTGAGCATTTGCAAGTGTCAACATATTGGTGATCCATGGGATTGGTGATAGATATTATATAAAAGTAAAGTTGTCTTCCCTCATAGTAACAGCATGACATTTTTAGAAATGGTATGTGATACAAAGCCTGTAAAGTATGCAGAAAGAAATATGCGGCAAACAAGTGTGATTAGCCTAGGAAAATGTGTTTGCATGACAACAAGATATGTTGTGGGCTTAAATATTTGTAACTAAAGGCTATGATAATAGAGGCTTGCTGAAGTAGCATGATAAGCTAAGTACATACAAAGACTCAATTGACAGAATTAATCTAACAAACGTAAATGGCTAACAGTGCAAAATGAAATGGCTATCTTGTCACAATAGTACACCCTGGTCTTCTTAGAAACTGATAAGGAAACAGAAAGCTGGTGAGGTCCATAATATTCTCAGAAATTGATAACAGAACAAGAACTGTTGTGGTCCACAGTAAAGCCACAGATATGCCAAGAATGTTGCAAGAAGATTTAAGCTTAAACTGTATAAAAGGGACCAAAAAACAACTGGTTAAAAAAAGGACAGTTCATTATGAACTCAGAGTCATTTGAGGAAGTGCAATGTATCTGTCAGTAATCCATGTTATAAAGGAAATGTTAATATCTCAACAGTAGTGTTTGGTCGGTCATATTAATAAATATTATATTAAGTACAAATACAGTTGTATAGTGTTGTAGTCTTTGTTTGCTATTTTTAACAGTGGTGAACCAGACTAGATCTGAATCTTTAGTAATATATTTGTACCAGTCTGCTATGACAAACACTTGGTTATCTCACTGGCACAAACATCAATACAGTCGGTATTGACCAGCTCAGTAGTATCTATTACTTCCAAGTTTCGGTGAAGCCGAGATTTCATCTTTGCATCTGGTCTAAGACATTTCATCATCATTTTCAAGAGAGAGAGAATTTCCAGCTTTTGGTTTTGGTTGACAGCCTGATCAGCTGTTAGCCATTTCTGAAATACGGTAAGCCTCTTTCTGAAATAACATTGATGCCATCAAGGACTTAAGCAGAAAATGCCCACATACTGTGGCAATAGACTTAAATCAAACACCAGATAAAATTTGGACCTTAGTATGCAAATTTTATGAACAAGCCAGCAGTGATGTTAAAAGTAACAAAACATTGTTTGGTACTAGCAAAAGTGACAAAGTTTATATTTGTAAATGGATACAGTGTTATGATCAATATTTGCATAAACTGTAGGGATACATATCCTTGATTCTGTATTACATGTCAAAAAACTGTGATGCAAAAGATAACATCAAAATTTACACAGGACAGGTTAGACATTGTATGTGAAACAAAAGGTCATTTTGTAATGCCATTCTCCACTTTTTATAGGGAATTTCAGTCATTTTTAGATAAAAAGAAATGATTGCAGTTTGGGTAGATGGCAGAATTTTTTAAGACTTACTGTAAGCAGTGGGATGGCATTACTAACAATAAGGAACTTTCAGACAAAGAGCAGGAAGGTCATTAAAAAAATTGCTAACAAACAACTGGAAATGTTGAAAAAGCATGACATAGAAGTCAGGAAACATGCACAATATGTTATTGTCTTTTTGGAAAGAGCTGAAGAGGCAATACATGCCATCACCAAGGTTCAGTCGGGGGGGGGAGATGAAACAGAAACACTTAGTTATTAATCAAAGAAAAACAGAGATCCCTGGAGGCATTAGCTAAAGAGGCAGAACTACAAATAAAAATAAGGGAATTACAGAAACAATTGCATGAATGTAAAGCTTCAGAGACAGAATTACAAAAACAGTTACAGGAGCTTAAAGCTTCAGACACCATTAAGACTGAGGCTGTACAAACAGTGGCAGGCACTTCAGTTAATCTATACCAGCAATCTTGTCTGTTACAGAACCATAAACAAGGTATTTTTTACACTATGTTAACATTTGAAGATTGGTTGTCATATACAGCTGGCAATGCATGGAATAATTATTTAAGACAATGATTTATAGTATTTATTCCACAATGTTACAAGACTTTCATTGTTGCTAAAGATTGTAATCTTGATTCAAAATTAAACAGAATGGCGGCGTACTCCTGGCATATTTGCAGCGTCAACTAAGTTGTTAGAATATTTTAACACTACAGTTTCCAACAAAATGTTGGAACAGGCAGAACATTTTAAGTTGGCTTTTCAAATTATTCATAACATAGATGATAGGAAAATGGAAAGACCAGAAATTAGAAAGAGGTTAATACATACATTTTTGGAGCAAGTAAAGGTAGTTCTGGGTGACATTAAATGTATCTATGAAGAAACTACTGAAACATAAGAGCAATGTGTTCACAAGTTGATGAGAGGAAGGGTGATGAACGATGATGGAGACAATTTCAAACATAACATTTTCTCCCTTGGCACTGATGAAGATGGCTTTGAAATTATAGGTACAGTAAGATGGGGAAGAGGTAGAGGCAGGTGAGGGGATGAGAGAAGGGACATGCAGTGTCAACCCCTCTGGTTCCACAAAGCCCTGATGAAAAAAGGTCACATTTTTTTTATGTAAGAAACTTGGATATGTCAAGCAAGAGTGTCCACATTATAAAAAGTGGAAAGATAAGCAGATAAAGAAGGGAATATATGCTAAGAAATGAGAGTCTAAAGAAGCTGGAAAATGAAAACAAAATCAAAAATTACAGGAAGATAGTATTGAGAGTCAGACATTTTTCAGTAAGTCAAGGGGAAGTTATAAAAAACAATAATATGACAATGAAGGAAATGTCTACCCAGTGGAATATAGAGAAAAAGCTCCTTATAATCCAGACCACAAGAAAAGAGAGGCTGTGTCTCTGGAATTGCAACATCCTGCATATGCAGTGGATGAGGATATTTCCCAGGAGCAAGAACACAATATTTGTGTCATTAGAGAAGTCTCCAGAAATGTGGGGAATGATGAAGATTCAAAATATGGCTGTGCCCCCCCCCACCCAAATAGTTTATTTTGTGTCTTTTAAGTGAGGGAATGATTGTTGACCTTTGAGGGGTGTTTGGGTGGAGGGGATGGTGTAGAAAAATGTCCTAATAGACACAGGAGCAGCAGTCTCTGTTATAAACAGATGGTTAATGATGGACCCAAGAAAGAAAACTTTAATTTCGGGTTTCAACAGTAGTTCATGTATCACAGTAGGCAGTGAGCCTGAAGAAATCAGATTTGATCAGGACGGGGAATTCATATTATGAACATTTTTGATGCATCCCAGTTGTAGGATCACAATAATAGGGATGGATATTATGAACAAATTGGGAATAGTAATAGATTTTTCCAACTGCATTTTGTGGAAAACAAAAGATGAAAACAAAGTGGGCAGTGACCATCAGTGTATGACAGTACCAGTTAACTTATATAATACTATACTATAATAATAATACTGTATACTCATATAAGGGCTTCTTATATCATTTAAGAAACTGTACTGTATGCTAACAATTATGTATGCAGGTTTCATTTTTGTGCTATATACTTGTTTATTAAGAATTTGCATTAGTTGATTAAGAATTAGCATTTTTGCTGCTTCTATCTTTTCTTCTCTGCTACCCACTCTGATCTCATAGTAATACAACACATCTCTGTGTACTCTCCATTCCTTCATCTACCCTACTGCAATTCCTCTTCCATAGCCTATTCCTGCTTATCTTTCCCCACTGCTTATAACCTGCTCCCTCTTCCTAATCTATCTCTTCCCTATTTGTAACCTTGGTCTTCTCCACTCAACTATCTAGGCTGTTAATTGTTACCTTCACCAGCACTGTTGTTTAACCTCCTCTGCTCTTCCCTCTTTATTTTAGGTGACAACCCTTAACATCCCAACTGGACTATCAATGCTAAAACTACTCGGGTGATTATAACTACCCAGATTCCTGCCCTCAAAGAAATGGCAGTGCTACAACAGACAGCTGAACCAGCCATTAATATAACCAATTTATGTATGTGTATTATTCTATCATTTTTTTGGCCATTTTCACTTAGTGCAATTACAACCTTTTAGCATCCGCTCCCTTTCATCAATGAGTAGCACATTACCCGGTCCGACCAGTCTCTCCCCTCCTATCTCTTTCCTTCCTGTTGTAGCCTTTGCTCTAGTTACTTTTCTGTCCCATAAAAATTATACTGAATACTAATGCCCAGCTAAGTTTTTGCCCAGCTGCTTCTTTTTTCATTCTTACTTACTTACTTATGCCCGTCACCCTTGACAGGGTATGGGCCACCAACTACAGCTCTCCACCGAATCTTGTCCTGGGCCAACTGTTCTATTTGGTTCCATGTGTAGCCTCTAAGCTTAGCATCTGCCTCAAAGTCTCGCCTCCAGGTGTTTCGTGGGCGGCCTCTTCCTCTCTTCCCCTGAGGATTCCAGCACAACGCCTGTCTTGTAATATTGTTTGCTGGTTTGCGAAGAGTATGCCCGATCCATCTCCACCTCCTCCTCTTAACTTCTTCCCCAATCGAAAGTTGGTTGGTCCTTTCCAAAAGGGTGGTGTTGCTAATAGTGTCTGGCGATCGAATCCATAAAATCTTCCTGAGACAGCTATTTGTAAATGTCTGAAGTTTTTTAGTGGTGGTCTTGTTTAACCCCCAGGTCTCTGCCACATACAGCAGTACTGACTTTACATTAGAGTTAAACAGCCTTATCTTGTTGATCAAGGATAGTTCTCTTGTTTTCCAGACCCTATTTAACTGTATGAAGGCTGCTCTTGCTTTTCCTATCCTTGCCCTGACATCAGCTTCTGATCCGCCCTGCTTGTCAATTATGCTGCCAAGGTAGGTAAAGGACTGCACTTCCTCCAGTGGCTTCCCTTGCAGAGTGATAGGGTTAGTATTTGTGGAGTTTAATTTAAGGATCTTTGTCTTCAGATTGTTAATGTTAAGACCCACCTCTAGTGCTGTAACTGCCACCAAATTTGTCTTGTTTTGCATTTGCTGCTGGCTGTGAGAGATGAGGGCAAGATCATCAGCATAGTCCAGATCTTCCAGCTGATTCCATAGGGTCCATTGGATCCCATTTTTCTGTCCTGCAGTAGATTTCTTCATAATCCAATCGATAACTAACAGGAAGAGGAATGGTGACAGTAAGCATCCTTGCCTGACCCCAGTTTTTACTTGAAAGCTTTCAGAGAGCTGCCCTCCATGTATAACCCTGCATGATAGACCATTGTATGAGTTCTTTATCAAATTTACTATTTTCGTTGGTATACCATAGTGCTTCAGAAGGCTCCACAGTGTCTCTCTGTCCACGCTATCAAATGCCTTTTCAAAGTCAACAAAATTGATATGCAATGGTGAGCTCCATTCAACTGACTGTTCCACAATTATTCTGAGCGTTGCAATTTGATCAGTACACGATCTATTTTTGCGGAAGCCTGCCTGCTCTTCTCTCAGCTTTTTGTCAGTGATGTCCTTTATCCTTTCCAAAAGGATATGGTTGAAAACTTTTCCTGGAACTGATAGAAGATTGATGCCTCTGTAGTTGTCGCATTTGCTAAGGTCCCGTTTCTTGGGAAGCTTAATGAGATGGCTCTCTTTCCATTCTGAAGGAACAGTTTCCTCTGCCCAGATTCTTTCAAAGAGTGGATACAACATCTCCACTGATGTATTCAGGTCTGCTTTAAGGGCCTCTGCCAAGATGTTATCTGGTCCTGCCACTTTCCCATTTTTCATTTGGATGATGGCTTTCCTGATCTCTTCCTTGCTCGGCTTTTCAAAATTGATTGATAGATCTTCATTGGCTGGCTCAATAATTGGAGGGTTTAGAGGAGACGGTCTGTTTAGAAGTTCTTCAAAGTGTTCCACCCACCTTTTCAGTTGATGTTCTATACTATTGATGGTTTTCCCTTGCTTATCTTTAACAGGTCTCTCTGGCTTACTGTACTTTCCTGAAAGTCGCTTGGTGATATCATACAACATTTTTGTGTTACCACTGTAAGCTGCCAGTTCTGCCTCAACTGCCAACTGTTCCACATAATTGTTCTTGTCTATTTTAATGCATCTTTTGACCTCTCTGTGGGCATCTGCATATTCTTCTTGGGCCTTGCTCTTTGAAGCTCTGGTTTTACTGTTATTTACTTTTGCCTTCTTCCTCTTTCAGTCTTCTATCTTTACCAGTGTTTCTGCAGTGATCCACTCTTTCTGATGATACTTTTTAGGTCCCAGTGTCTCTTGACAAGCTAAGTCTACAGCCTTTTTCACATTCTGCCATAAGCTGTTTACTCCACCCTCCTCAACCAGTTCTTGTAGCACTTCAAATTTGTTCTTCAGTGCAATGTTGAACTGTTCTTTTGTCTGAGAATCTTTCAATACTGTATGCTAACAATTATGTATGCAGATTTCATTTTTGTGCTATATACTTGTTTATTAAGAATTTGCATTAGTTGATTAAGAATTAGCATTTTTGCTGCTTCTATCTTTTCTTCTCTGCTACCCACTCTGATCTCATAGTAATACAACACATCTCTGTGTATTCCCCATTCCTTCATCTACCCTACTGCAATTCCTCTTCCATAGCCTATTCCTGCTTATCTTTACCCACTGCTTTTAACCTGTTCCCTCTTCCTAACCTATCTTTTCCCTATTTGTAACCTTGGTCTTCTCCACTCAACTATCTAGACTGTTAATTGTTACCTTCACCAGCACTGTTGTTTAACCTCCTCTGCTCTTCCCTCTTTATTTTAGGTGACAACCCTTAACATCCCAACTGGACTATCAATGCTAAAACTACTCGGGTGATTATAACTACCCAGATTCCTGCCCTCAAAGAAATAGCAGTGCTACAACAGACAGCTGAACCAGCCATTAATATAACCAATTTATGTATGTGTATTATTCTATCATTTTTTGGCCATTTTCACTTAGTGTAATTACAACCTTTTAGCATCCGCTCCCTTTCATCAATGAGTAGCGCATTACCTGGTCCGACCAGTCTCTCCCCTCCTATCTCTTTCCTTCCTGTTGTACCCTTTGCTCTAGTTACTTTTCTGTCCCATAAAAATTATACTGAATACTAATGCCCAGCTGCTTCTTTTTTCATTCTACCAGCTAGTTTTTGTCCAACTGCTTTGTAAACCCCATTACTAAAGATTCTGGGCTTACTGGAGTTCTCACACATTGTTTTTGCAGGCATTAGATTTCAACAAGGTGTAGCCCTGCTCCATTTACCCTCCACTCTGCTCCAGGCTCACTGCTCTCCCATACCCTTCCCCCATTCCCACCCACCCCCTCTTTCATTTCCTTTATAGACGCATAACCACTCCCACATCACACCTTCTCACTCATTAACCAATTCTATAACCTCCTCCCTATTTCTATTCCAATTAGTCCTACACCTTTACATAACTGCATTCTCTCACTATGTATTCTTCTACTCCTCAATCTCTCTATCTCCTTCCATTAATTGTCACTCTTCCTCTTCTCTCAAATGTTACAGCATTAAACCCTGATGTTCTACCTACATATCTCAACTTTACAACTCCACAAGCAGACTCGAATGGTGTCTCTTACTTTAGTATCAGCCCTAGCATCTACAACTCTACTCCTCTTCTCTTTAGGAAACATACACTACTCTTTTCTAAATATTCCCTTTACTGTAAAAGAAACTATTCAGAATATTTCCTTTCCCTCTCTCTCTCTCTCTGAACTAATAGACTTAACACATAATCTGTATTCCTTTTTACTTTTCCCTATTACTCTCAGGTGATATTGACCCCAACCCAGGGCCCCAAACTACACTTTTATCTCAACAATGCTACTCCCCTAAATCCTCTAATCATCTCCATTTAACCACTCTAAACTTTCAAAGTATATGTAACAAAACTTCTGAGTTCCATGCCTGGCTTACCCAAATCAGAACTCAAATCCTAGCTGCTACTGAGACCTTGTTAAAACCTTTAATACAGGACTCAGAATTTCTGCCCCCTGATTTCAATGCAATTATAGTAGATAGACAACATAAAAGAGGAGGTGGCATTGCCCTTATTTAGCCAAAGAATCTCAGAATTTTCCCATTCACAAACTCCATTCCACAATTCAAAAACGCTGAAATCCTAATCTCCTTCCTAGACATCAACAACTCTAAAAATATCTGTATAACAGTCATATATATTACCCCAGGAAACAATATCCCCATTTTAGAAGATATACTATCTTGGATCTCCTCTACTATCAAAAATGAAACTATTATCTTAGGTGACATGAACATTGATTGGGCTTCAGCTTCCTCCATTCAATCCTCCTCTCATATAAATGTATTCCATTTTACACAACTAATTAACACTAACACCAGATTTAACTTCAAATCCAACAAAGGCTCAATTTTAGCCTGGATCCTGGTCTCAGATCCCTCCAAATACCCTCTGTCAAACTCCCTTATTGACCATCTCCCAGCCTTTGCTATTTGAAAATGTTCTTCCATATCAAATGCCCATAACATTAGAGTTATTCAAGACTTATCTAAATTCTGTCCTAAGACCTTTAACAGTATTCTAAGTAGTCACAACTGGAACTGTCTCAAAACTCTCCCTCTAGATGATGCCCTCCTTTACTTCAACTCGTTTCTAAACACCTTTCACAGTTTAGCTCCTACTAGATCCAAGGGAATTAAATCTAGCCATATCCCATAGCTATCTAAATCCACTAAAGAAATTATGAAAAACAGTCTCAAAGTCTGGAAATGCTGGCTCAAATCCAAAAATTCTCCCGATCTTATCCATTATAAACAGCTTTGAAAACAAGCCATAAAACATATCTGCAAAGACAAGCAACAGTAGTTCTGGAACCTTTCAAACAAATAGGAAACCCAACCCAAAACTTTTCTGGTCTTCCATTAATAATCTACTCCACCCAGGCACCAAATCTAATCCATGTCCATACCCTAAATTGACCCCTGACCTTATCAACTCTAAATTCAACTCCTACTTCATTTATACTATAGCCAACCTTACTTCCTCCTTCTCCTCAACTCTACCATCTATCCCCTTCTGCACATCCAACCCCTCTCCACCACTGCATACTATCTCCAATCCTCATACCCCAACTCAAAAATCTATCAATGAACCCCATACGCTAGAATTCAGTCTCTCCCCATATCCACATCGTACATAAAAAAACTCCTTCAAAATCTAAAGTTATGTTCTAATTCTGCCAATAATATTCCTGCCAAATTTCTTAATATAGCCACCGACTCAGTTGCTTATCCTATAAGCATCCTCATCAACAGGTCTATCCAAGAGTTATATGTCCCTGACCTTTGGAAAAAAGTAATAATCCTCCCTTTACATAAAAGCGGCCCTTCCTCTGAGATTTCAATTTTTCAACCCATTGCTATTCTGTGCCCTATATCAAAAATACTAGAAAAATGCATCCAAAAATAACTTATCCATTACCTTCTAAACAATAACATTGTCTCCCCTACCCAGCATGGTTTTGGCCAGGACATAGTACAACTACTGCTCTGGTCTCCTTCCTAGATATTATAAATAAAGCCCATGACTTTTTGTATCTTTCCAAAGCATTTGATACTATCTCCCACACCATTCGCCTGACACAACTCTCATCCATAGGACTTTCCTCGCAATCACTTAATTGGTTCAAGAGCTATCTCTCTGACAGGCAACATGCTGTCAAATGGGATAACTCCATTTCTCCCTACCTTCACAACCCTACAGGCATCCCACAGGGCTCAATTTTAGGACCTATTCTGTTTAATATTTTCATAAAAAATCTGCACAAAGATATTCCAAACTCTTCCCTAGTCCAGTATGCAGATGATTCAACTATAGTCTGCTCTGCTTCCAACCAAAATTCTCTACAACAAGTTACTCAAACAGCATTTTTCATACTAGAAACCTGGCTCCACATAAATCACCTTTCTCTCAATGCCAAAAAACTAAGCTTATGCTGTTTACCCCCCAAAAGGAACACTATTTTCAACAAAGAAGGTTTCAATATAACGTCTCTAAACTCTACTAAAATTGAATTAGTAACCAATACCAAATTATTAGGTATCATAACAGATGCTAACCTAAAGTTTGATCTGCATATCCAATCCAACATCAGTAAAAGACACAAAAACTAGGGCTACTGTACAGGCACAACAGGGTTCTCTCCTTACCAACTAAACGAGCTCTCACTCTCACCTGCCTTCTACCATCTCTAACCTATGGTGCACCATTGTTAACTAACCTGCAGTCTTCCCTAAAACTAAAGCTAGAATCCTGTTTCAATAAGATTGCCAAATTTGCTACAGGTAGTCGCCACTCTTCCCATCATTGTTCTGCCCTAAGGAAACTACAATGGCTAGAATTCCCTCACCACCTATTACTTATTCAGCTAACCACATCACATAAACTCTTCCATAAACCATCATATTGTCCTGCTCTCAGTTCCCTACTTGCCCTATACTCCCCACATCGGCCCCTTTGTTCTGACCACCAACACTTACTCCAAATCCTTAAACCTAATCTACCTGCAGGTAAACTCCTATATTCCTAGACCATTGCCAGACTATGGAATAACCTCCCTTCTGCTATACATAGTGAACTACCCCCCTCAAACTTCAAAACTGCCCTTCAAAATCATCTCCTTTCTAACTGGATATGCAACTGTACTAATGCATCTGCCTTTTCCTTTGATGCAGTTACCTGACTTCCCACTGTATAAATCTCAGCCTTGCTTCCAAACCTCATAATCTACCTAATAATCTGTATTGCATCTTCACTAACATCCTTAACCATTCTATCTTTATACTATTTGTTGTAACTGTATTAACCAGTTTCCCTCCTGCTACTAAACTTATGTGCCTTGTCACTACTCTAAAGTGTATATATAAATCTATATTCTCTCTGCTCTTAATTCTATATTCCCACAATTTATTTACTAGAGGCACAAATCCTGTACCACTTATCTATTCCACTTTGGTTTATCTTACTCATTCTTAATTTCTTCTCATGGTTACCTTGGATTTCTATTATTTTTTGTGGATTATATTCATTATACCTTGTAAACATGCATGAAACTCTTGTGATTTCACTTTTGCTGGTTATTTGATATTTTGTGTTGTTATATTAATATGTGATATTGTTATCTTATATTACTATGCTGTTTTCCTTTATATACTGGAGCTTTTCTCCGCGGGCCTTCACTAAAAATGGGCTCTTCATAGCCCAGTGGACTTTCCCGATAATGAATGTCAATAAATAAATAAATAAAACTTGAAACTGAGTAAAGGAAACAGGATGAAATGAAGAGAAGAATATATGGGACACCACAGAGCAAGAATTTTAGACCCTATGGGCAAAATCAAAAACAGATTGTGGAAGATTTGAAGTGCCAGTCATGGTAGGAAGCTCAAGGAATTTCATCCCTCCTTTCCAAAAGCAGTATCCAATTCTGGCTGAAGTAGCAGCCGATATGAAGAAATGCATTTTAGACTGGGAACAAGCAGGTATAATCCAAAAGGGACACAGTCCAACAAATTCACTGATTTGGCCAGTTAAAAAGAAAGATGGAAGTTACTAGAAAGATAAATCAGTACACACAACCAACACCACACTTAACAGTGGCAGTTCCAGAATTAGTAGTTTGAATAAAACCAGAAAGTCAGTGGTTCACTGCGACAGACCTGGTAAATGGATTTTTCACTGTACCACTGAAATGGATTGGCCACGGTTTGACTTTACCTTTGAAAATTAACAATATGTCATGACTAGATAACCACAGGGTTTTCAATACAGTTCTGTCATTTTCCATCAGATAGTGGGGACAATCATAAAAGATGTGAGCAAGAACGACAGGGTTATACATTACATTTATGATATTTTGATACCGTCAGAGATGCTAGAACAACACATATGATAGCTAAGAAAGGTTTGAAAGGAACTGCAAGAGGCAGGGCTTAAAGTACACAAAGACAAAAACCAGTTAATTTCACAAGAAGTTAAATTTCTAGGAGCTCTTATCAGACCAGCAGGGAGGACTCCTCTTAAAGAAAGGGTGCAAGGAATTCTGGAGCTGCCAAAACCTTTGACAATTACATATTTACACAAATTCATGGGAATAATGAACTACTAGAGGGAATTTATAGAAGATTATGTAGTGGCTGCAGCTCCTCTCTGTAAAAGTGCTGTGAGAACAAAAAATGTATTCACTGTAAAATGGAGGTGCATTGAAGAAGAGACACTAAAGATGTTAAATCATAAATTAGCATAGGCAACGAAGCTAATAGCTCCCACCAATAAATTGCCTTTTATTTTACAAGCAGAGGCAAGAAAAGAGACACTTTAATTAGTGCTATTGCAATCATAGTCTCATGGGATATCTCCTGGAATGGAGAGACGGTTGAGACCGATTTCCTTTTGCAGCTGAAAAATGACTCTGGTGGAAAAAGATTATCATCCCTGCATTCAGTGTGCTTTTGCTATATACTGGAGAATAAAACAGACATAATACTTGATAATGTTCTCAGGGGTTATATTACAAACTTTGCATCAGACAATAAAACTTCTGTTAAGTAACAGTGAGATGAACAAAATTACTGAGAGGGTTAGCCAGACTGTTTTTTTTTTTTTTTTTCAAAATGGCTGGCTACATTCAGTACAAGAGATGTACACATAGAGATGGGACAAGTATTACATACTCAGTTTTATTGGATATGAAGGAAATCCACATGACTGTATGGCAGATCGGGAAAAGCTAGATAAGTCACTATTAAAAGTAGATCATGACCACCACATTCCAAATGTGTATGTGGATGGTGCCCTTATACTGGATTTGCAGTAGTGACTCTAAAGGGAGACCAACTGATTCTAGTCAAATTACCAGGATACATGCTGGCACAGAGGGTGGAACCGGTAGCTTTAAAGTATGTTTTTCATCATTTCCATCCAGTGAATATTTACACTGACAGTGCCTATGTGGTAAAAGGAGAGGATTTGTTGAAAGTGCAGGAAAACCTTTAAAGCACACTTCTGATTTGCAGGACATATGGAAATTGATACAAATCTATCAATTGCAAGGACAATTCAGTATTTTAAAACTGAAAGCCCATCAAAGGACAAACAACAAAGATGTAAGAGGGAATGCTTTTTCTGCTTATTTGATATTTTGTGTTGTTATATTAATATGTTATATTGTTATCTTATATTACTATGCTGTTTTTCTTTGTATACTGGAGCTTTTCTCCCCGGGCCTTCACTGAAAATGGGCTCTTCATGGCCCAGTGGACTTTTCCGATAATGAATGTCAATAAATAAATAAATTAAACTTGATACTGAGTAAAGGAAACAGGATGGTGTCCCTGACAGATGAAGAGAAGAATATATGGGACACCACAGAGCAAGAATTTTAGACCCTATGGGCAAAATCAAAAACAGATTGTGGAAGATTTGAAGTGCCAGTCATGGTAGGAAGCTCAAGGTATTTCATCCCTCCTTTCCAAAAGCAGTATCCAATTCTGGCTGAAGTAGCAGCCGATATGAAGAAATGCATTTTAGAATGGGAACAGGCAGGTATAATCCAAAAGGGACACAGTCCAACAAATTCACTGATTTGGCCAGTTAAAAAGAAAGATGGAAGTTACTAGAAAGATAAATCAGTACACACAACCAACAGCACACTTAATAGTGGCAGTTCCAGAATTAGTAGCTTGAATAAAACTAGAAAGTCAATGGTTCACTGTGACAGACCTGGCAAATGGATTTTTCTCTGTACCATTTCGAAATGGATTGGCCATGGTTTGACTTTACCTTTGAAAATTAACAATATGTCATGACTAGATAACCACAGGGTTTTCAATACAGTTCTGTCATTTTTCATCAGATAGTGGGGACAATCATACAAGATGTGAGCAAGAACGACAGGGTTATACATTACATTTATAATATTTTGATACAGTCAGAGGTGGTAGAACAACACATATGATAGCTAAGAAAGGTTTGAAAGGAACTGCAAGAGGCAGGGCTTAAAGTACACAAAGACAAAAACCAGTTAATTTCACAAGAAGTTAAATTTCTAGGAACTATTATCAGACCAGCAGGGAGGACTCCTCTTAAAGAAAGGGTGCAAGGAATTCTGGAGCTGCCAAAACCATTGACAATTCCATATTTACACAAATTCATGGGAATCATGAACTACAAGAGGGAATTTATAGAAGATTATGTAGTGGCTGCAGCTCCCCTCTGTAAAAGTGCTGTCAGAACAAAAAATGTATTCACTGTAAAATGGAGTTGCATTGAAGAAGAGGCACTAAAGATGTTAAATCATAAATTAGCATAGGCAGTGGAGCTAATAGCTCCCACCAATAAATTGCCTTTTATTTTACAAGCAGCGGCAAGAAACGAGACACTTTAATTAGTGCTATTGCAATCATTGTCTCATGGGATATCTCCTGGAATGGAGAGATGGTTGAGACCGATTACCTTTTGCAGCTGAAAAATAACTCTGGTGGAAAAAGGTTATCATCCCTGCATTCAGCGGCCTTTGGCTATATACTGGAGAATAAAACAGACATAATACTTGACAATGTTTTCAGGGGTCATATTACAAACTTTGCATCAGACAATAAAACTTCTGTTAAGTAACAGTGAGATGAACAAAATTACTGAGGGGGTTAGTCAAACTGTTTTTTTTTTTTTCAAAATGGCTGGCTACATTCAGTACAAGAGATGTACACATAGAGACAGGGGACAAGTATTACATACTCAGTTTTATTGGATATGAAGGAAATCCACATGACTGTACGGCAGATCGGGAAAAGCTAGATAAGTCACCATTAAAAGTATCCTCCTCTCATATAAATGTATTCCATTTTACACAACTAATTAACACTAACACCAGATTTAACTTCAAATCCAACAAAGGCTCAATTTTAGCCTGGATCCTGGTCTCAGATCCCTCCAAATACCCTCTGTCAAACTCCCTTATTGACCATCTCCCAGCCTTTGCTATTTGAAAATGTTCTTCCATATCAAATGCCCATAACATTAGAGTTATTCAAGACTTATCTAAATTCTGTCCTAAGACCTTTAACAGTATTCTAAGTAGTCACAACTGGAACTGTCTCAAAACTCTCCCTCTAGATGATGCCCTCCTTTACTTCAACTCGTTTCTAAACACCTTTCACAGTTTAGCTCCTACTAGATCCAAGGGAATTAAATCTAGCCATATCCCATAGCTATCTAAATCCACTAAAGAAATTATGAAAAACAGTCTCAAAGTCTGGAAATGCTGGCTCAAATCCAAAAATTCTCCCGATCTTATCCATTATAAACAGCTTTGAAAACAAGCCATAAAACATATCTGCAAAGACAAGCAACAGTAGTTCTGGAACCTTTCAAACAAATAGGAAACCCAACCCAAAACTTTTCTGGTCTTCCATTAATAATCTACTCCACCCAGGCACCAAATCTAATCCATGTCCATACCCTAAATTGACCCCTGACCTTATCAACTCTAAATTCAACTCCTACTTCATTTATACTATAGCCAACCTTACTTCCTCCTTCTCCTCAACTCTACCATCTATCCCCTTCTGCACATCCAACCCCTCTCCACCACTGCATACTATCTCCAATCCTCATACCCCAACTCAAAAATCTATCAATGAACCCCATACGCTAGAATTCAGTCTCTCCCCATATCCACATCGTACATAAAAAAACTCCTTCAAAATCTAAAGTTATGTTCTAATTCTGCCAATAATATTCCTGCCAAATTTCTTAATATAGCCACCGACTCAGTTGCTTATCCTATAAGCATCCTCATCAACAGGTCTATCCAAGAGTTATATGTCCCTGACCTTTGGAAAAAAGTAATAATCCTCCCTTTACATAAAAGTGGCCCTTCCTCTGAGATTTCAATTTTTCAACCCATTGCTATTCTGTGCCCTATATCAAAAATACTAGAAAAATGCATCCAAAAATAACTTATCCATTACCTTCTAAACAATAACATTGTCTCCCCTACCCAGCATGGTTTTGGCCAGGACATAGTACAACTACTGCTCTGGTCTCCTTCCTAGATATTATAAATAAAGCCCATGACTTTTTGTATCTTTCCAAAGCATTTGATACTATCTCCCACACCATTCGCCTGACACAACTCTCATCCATAGGACTTTCCTCGCAATCACTTAATTGGTTCAAGAGCTATCTCTCTGACAGGCAACATGCTGTCAAATGGGATAACTCCATTTCTCCCTACCTTCACAACCCTACAGGCATCCCACAGGGCTCAATTTTAGGACCTATTCTGTTTAATATTTTCATAAAAAATCTGCACAAAGATATTCCAAACTCTTCCCTAGTCCAGTATGCAGATGATTCAACTATAGTCTGCTCTGCTTCCAACCAAAATTCTCTACAACAAGTTACTCAAACAGCATTTTTCATAGTAGAATGCTGGCTCCACAAAAACACCTTTCTCTTAATGCCAAAAAAAACTAAGCATATGCTGTTCACCCCCAAAAGGAACACTATTCTCAACAAAGAAGGTTTCAATATAATGTCTCTAAACTCTACTAAAATTGAATTAGTAATAAATACCAAATTATTAGGTGTCATAATAGATGATAACCTAAAGTTTGATCTGCATATCCAATCCAACATCAGTAAAAGACACAAAAAACTAGGGCTACTGTACAGGCACAACAGGGTTCTCTCCTTACCAACTAAACGAGCTCTCACTCTCACCTGCCTTCTACCATCTCTAACCTATGGTGCACCATTGTTAACTAACCTGCAGTCTTCCCTAAAACTAAAGCTAGAATCCTGTTTCAATAAGATTGCCAAATTTGCTACAGGTAGTCGCCACTCTTCCCATCATTGTTCTGCCCTAAGGAAACTACAATGGCTAGAATTCCCTCACCACCTATTACTTATTCAGCTAACCACATCACATAAACTCTTCCATAAACCATCATATTGTCCTGCTCTCAGTTCCCTACTTGCCTACTTGCCCTATACTCCCCACATCGGCCCCTTTGTTCTGACCACCAACACTTACTCCAAATCCTTAAACCTAATCTACCTGCAGGTAAACTCCTATATTCCTAGACCATTGCCAGACTATGGAATAACCTCCCTTCTGCTATACATAGTGAACTACCCCCCTCAAACTTCAAAACTGCCCTTCAAAATCATCTCCTTTCTAACTGGATATGCAACTGTACTAATGCATCTGCCTTTTCCTTTGATGCAGTTACCTGACTTCCCACTGTATAAATCTCAGCCTTGCTTCCAAACCTCATAATCTACCTAATAATCTGTATTGCATCTTCACTAACATCCTTAACCATTCTATCTTTATACTATTTGTTGTAACTGTATTAACCAGTTTCCCTCCTGCTACTAAACTTATGTGCCTTGTCACTACTCTAAAGTGTATATATAAATCTATATTCTCTCTGCTCTTAATTCTATATTCCCACAATTTATGGCAGATTACTAGATAAGGCACTATTAAAAATCATGACCACCACTTATCTATTCCACTTATACTGGTTTATCTTACTCTGATTCTAGTCAAATTTCTTCTGGCACATGGTTACCAGTAGATTTCTATTATGTTTTTCATCATTTCCATCCAGTGAATATACCTTGTAAACATGCATGAAAACCTTTAAAGCACACTTGTGATTTCACTTTTGCTGGTTATTTGATATTTTGTGTTGTTATATTAATATGTGATATTGTTATCTTATATTACTATGCTGTTTTCCTTTATATACTGGAGCTTTTCTCCGCGGGCCTTCACTGAAAATGGGCTCTTCATAGCCCAGTGGACTTTCCCGATAATGAATGTCAATAAATAAATAAATAAAACTTGAAACTGAGTAAAGGAAACAGGATGAAATGAAGAGAAGAATATATGGGACACCACAGAGCAAGAATTTTAGACCCTATGGGCAAAATCAAAAACAGATTGTGGAAGATTTGAAGTGCCAGTCATGGTAGGAAGCTCAAGGAATTTCATCCCTCCTTTCCAAAAGCAGTATCCAATTCTGGCTGAAGTAGCAGCCGATATGAAGAAATGCATTTTAGACTGGGAACAAGCAGGTATAATCCAAAAGGGACACAGTCCAACAAATTCACTGATTTGGCCAGTTAAAAAGAAAGATGGAAGTTACTAGAAAGATAAATCAGTACACACAACCAACACCACACTTAACAGTGGCAGTTCCAGAATTAGTAGTTTGAATAAAACCAGAAAGTCAGTGGTTCACTGTGACAGACCTGGTAAATGGATTTTTCACTGTACCACTGAAATGGATTGGCCACGGTTTGACTTTACCTTTGAAAATTAACAATATGTCATGACTAGATAACCACAGGGTTTTCAATACAGTTCTGTCATTTTCCATCAGATAGTGGGGACAATCATAAAAGATGTGAGCAAGAACGACAGGGTTATACATTACATTTATGATATTTTGATACCGTCAGAGATGCTAGAACAACACATATGATAGCTAAGAAAGGTTTGAAAGGAACTGCAAGAGGCAGGGCTTAAAGTACACAAAGACAAAAACCAGTTAATTTCACAAGAAGTTAAATTTCTAGGAGCTCTTATCAGACCAGCAGGGAGGACTCCTCTTAAAGAAAGGGTGCAAGGAATTCTGGAGCTGCCAAAACCTTTGACAATTACATATTTACACAAATTCATGGGAATAATGAACTACTAGAGGGAATTTATAGAAGATTATGTAGTGGCTGCAGCTCCTCTCTGTAAAAGTGCTGTGAGAACAAAAAATGTATTCACTGTAAAATGGAGGTGCATTGAAGAAGAGACACTAAAGATGTTAAATCATAAATTAGCATAGGCAATGGAGCTAATAGCTCCCACCAATAAATTGCCTTTTATTTTACAAGCAGAGGCAAGAAAAGAGACACTTTAATTAGTGCTATTGCAATCATTGTCTCATGGGATATCTCCTGGAATGGAGAGATGGTTGAGACCGATTACCTTTTGCAGCTGAAAAATAACTCTGGTGGAAAAAGATTATCATCCCTGCATTCAGTGTGCTTTTGCTATATACTGGAGAATAAAACAGACATAATACTTGACAATGTTCTCAGGGGTCATATTACAAACTTTGCATCAGACAATAAAACTTCTGTTAAGTAACAGTGAGATGAACAAAATTACTGAGGGGGTTAGTCAAACTGTTTTTTTTTTTTTCAAAATGGCTGGCTACATTCAGTACAAGAGATGTACACATAGAGACAGGGGACAAGTATTACATACTCAGTTTTATTGGATATGAAGGAAATCCACATGACTGTATGGCAGATCGGGAAAAGCTAGATAAGTCACTATTAAAAGTAGATCATGACCACCACATTCCAAATGTGTATGTGGATGGTGCCCTTATACTGGATTTGCAGTAGTGACTCTAAAGGGAGACCAACTGATTCTAGTCAAATTACCAGGATACATGCTGGCACAGAGGGTGGAACCGGTAGCTTTAAAGTATGTTTTTCATCATTTCCATCCAGTGAATATTTACACTGACAGTGCCTATGTGGTAAAAGGAGAGGATTTGTTGAAAGTGCAGGAAAACCTTTAAAGCACACTTCTGATTTGCAGGACATATGGAAATTGATACAAATTTATCAATTGCAAGGACAATTCAGTATTTTAAAACTGAAAGCCTATCAAAGGACAAACAACAAAGATGTAAGAGGGAATGCTTTTTCTGCTTATTTGATATTTTGTGTTGTTATATTAATATGTTATATTGTTATCTTATATTACTATGCTGTTTTTCTTTGTATACTGGAGCTTTTCTCCCCGGGCCTTCACTGAAAATGGGCTCTTCATGGCCCAGTGGACTTTCCCGATAATGAATGTCAATAAATAAATAAATTAAACTTGATACTGAGTAAAGGAAACAGGATGGTGTCCCTGACAGATGAAGAGAAGAATATATGGGACACCACAGAGCAAGAATTTTAGACCCTATGGGCAAAATCAAAAACAGATTGTGGAAGATTTGAAGTGCCAGTCATGGTAGGAAGCTCAAGGTATTTCATCCCTCCTTTCCAAAAGCAGTATCCAATTCTGGCTGAAGTAGCAGCCGATATGAAGAAATGCATTTTAGAATGGGAACAGGCAGGTATAATCCAAAAGGGACACAGTCCAACAAATTCACTGATTTGGCCAGTTAAAAAGAAAGATGGAAGTTACTAGAAAGATAAATCAGTACACACAACCAACAGCACACTTAATAGTGGCAGTTCCAGAATTAGTAGCTTGAATAAAACTAGAAAGTCAATGGTTCACTGTGACAGACCTGGCAAATGGATTTTTCTCTGTACCATTTCGAAATGGATTGGCCATGGTTTGACTTTACTTTTGAAAATTAACAATATGTCATGACTAGATAACCGCAGGGTTTTCAATACAGTTCTGTCATTTTTCATCAGATAGTGGGGACAATCATACAAGATGTGAGCAAGAACGACAGGGTTATACATTACATTTATGATATTTTGATACAGTCAGAGGTGGTAGAACAACACATATGATAGCTAAGAAAGGTTTGAAAGGAACTGCAAGAGGCAGGGCTTAAAGTACACAAAGACAAAAACCAGTTAATTTCACAAGAAGTTAAATTTCTAGGAACTATTATCAGACCAGCAGGGAGGACTCCTCTTAAAGAAAGGGTGCAAGGAATTCTGGAGCTGCCAAAACCATTGAAAATTCCATATTTACACAAATTCATGGGAATCATGAACTACGAGAGGGAATTTATAGAAGATTATGTAGTGGCTGCAGCTCCCCTCTGTAAAAGTGCTGTCAGAACAAAAAATGTATTCACTGTAAAATGGAGTTGCATTGAAGAAGAGGCACTAAAGATGTTAAATCATAAATTAGCATAGGCAGTGGAGCTAATAGCTCCCACCAATAAATTGCCTTTTATTTTACAAGCAGCGGCAAGAAAAGAGACACTTTAATTAGTGCTATTGCAATCATAGTCTCATGGGATATCTCCTGGAATGGAGAGATGGTTGAGACCGATTACCTTTTGCAGCTGACAAATAACTCTGGTGGAAAAAGGTTATCATCCTTGCATTCAGCGGCCTTTGGCTATATACTGGAGAATAAAACAGACATAATACTTGACAATGTTCTCAGGGGTCATATTACAAACTTTGCATCAGACAATAAAACTTCTGTTAAGTAACAGTGAGATGAACAAAATTACTGAGGGGGTTAGTCAAACTGTTTTTTTTTTTTTTCAAAATGGCTGGCTACATTCAGTACAAGAGATGTACACATAGAGACAGGGGACAAGTATTACATACTCAGTTTTATTGGATATGAAGGAAATCCACATGACTGTACGGCAGATCGGGAAAAGCTAGATAAGTCACCATTAAAAGTAAATCATGACCACCACATTCCAAATGTGTATGTGGATGGTGCCCAATTCTGGAAGTATGGGAAATATTATACTGGATTTGCAGTAGTGACTCTAAAGGAAGACCAACTGATTCCAGTCAAATTACCAGGATACATGCGGGCACAGAGGGTGGAACCTGTAGCTGTAAAGTATGTTTTTCATCATTTCCATCCAGTGAATATTTACACTGACAGTGCCTATGTGGTAAATTCATTGACACTACATATGGCAAAATGGGCAAGGAGAGGATTTGTTGAAAGTGCAGGAAAACCTTTAAAGCACACTTCTGATTTGCAGGACATATGTAAATTGATACAAATTTATCAATTGCAAGGACAATTCAGTATTTTAAAACTGAAAGCCCATCAAAGGACAAACAACAAAGATGTAAGAGGGAATGCTTTTTCTGCTTATTTGATATTTTGTGTTGTTATATTAATATGTTATATTGTTATCTTATATTACTATGCTGTTTTTCTTTGTATACTGGAGCTTTTCTCCCCGGGCCTTCACTGAAAATGGGCTCTTCATGGCCCAGTGGACTTTCCTGATAATGAATGTCAATAAATAAATAAATAAAACTTGATACTGAGTAAAGGAAACAGGATGGTGTCCCTGACAGATGAAGAGAAGAATATATGGGACACCACAGAGCAAGAATTTTAGACCCTATGGGCAAAATCAAAAACAGATTGTGGAAGATTTGAAGTGCCAGTCATGGTAGGAAGCTCAAGGTATTTCATCCCTCCTTACCAAAAGAAGTATCCAATTCTGGCTGAAGTAGCAGCCGATATGAAGAAATGCATTTTAGAATGGGAACAGGCAGGTATAATCCAAATGGGACACAGTCCAACAAATTCACTGATTTGGCCAGTTAAAAAGAAAGATGGAAGTTACTAGAAAGATAAATCAGTACACACAATCAACAGCACACTTAATAGTGGCAGTTCCAGAATTAGTAGCTTGAATAAAACTAGAAAGTCAGTGGTTCACTGTGACAGACCTGGCAAATGGATTTTTCTCTGTACCATTTCGAAATGGATTGGCCATGGTTTGACTTTACCTTTGAAAATTAACAATATGTCATGACTAGATAACCACAGGGTTTTCAATACAGTTCTGTCATTTTTCATCAGATAGTGGGGACGATCATACAAGATGTGAGCAAGAACGACAGGGTTATACATTACACTTATGATATTTTGATACAGTCAGAGATGGTAGAACAACACATGTGATAGCTAAGAAAGGTTTGAAAGGAACTGCAAGAGGCAGGGCTTAAAGTACACAAAGACAAAAAACAGTTAATTTCACAAGAAGTTAAATTTCTAGGAACTATTATCAGACCAGCAGGGAGGACTCCTCTTAAAGAAAGGGTGCAAGGAATTCTGGAGCTTCCAAAACCTTTGACAATTCCATATTTACACAAATTCATGGGAATCATGAACTACAAGAGGGAATTCATAGAAGATTATGTAGTGGCTGCAGCTCCCCTCTGTAAAAGTGCTGTCAGAACAAAAAATGTATTCACTGTAAAATGGATTGCATTGAAGAAGAGGCACTAAAGATGTTAAATCATAAATTAGCATAGGCAGTGGAGCTAATAGCTCCCATCAATAAATTGCCTTTTATTTTACAAGCAGCGGCAAGAAAAGAGACACTTTAATTAGTGCTATTGCAATCACAGTCTCATGGGATATCTCCTGGAATGGAGAGGCGGTTGAGACCGATTACCTTTTGCAGCTGAAAAATAACTCTGGTGGAAAAAGGTTATCATCCCTGCATTCAGCGGCCTTTGGCTATATACTGGAGAGTAAAACAGACATAATACTTGACAATGTTCTCAGGGGTCATATTACAAACTTTGCATCAGACAATAAAACTGCTGTTAAGTAACAGTGAGATGAACAAAATTACTGAGGGGGTTAGTCAAACTGTTTTTTTTTTTTTTTCTAAATGGCTGGCTATATTCAGTACAAGAGATGTACACATAGAGACAGGGGACAAGTATTACATACTCAGTTTTATTGGATATGAAGGAAATCCACATGACTGTATGGCAGATCGGGAAAAGCTAGATAAGTCACCATTAAAAGTAGATCATGACCACCACATTCCAAATGTGTATGTGGATGGTGCCCAATTCTGGAAGGATGGGAAATATTATACTGGATTTGCAGACTCTAAAGAAGGGAGACAAACTGATGCTAGTCAAATTATCAGGATACATGTTGGCAGAGAGGGTGGAACTGGAAGTTGTAAAGTATGTTTTTCATCATTTCCATCCAGTGAATATTTCCACTGACAGTGCCTATTTGGTAAATTCATTGACACTACATATGGCAAAGTGGGCAAGGAGAGGATTTGTTGATAGTGCAGGAAAACCTTTAAAGCACACTTCTGATTTGCAGGACATATGGAAATTGATACAAATTTATCAATTGCAAGGACAATTCAGTATTTTATAACTGAGAGCCCATCAAAGGACAAACAACAAAGATGCAAGAGGGAATGCTTTGGCTGATGACAAAGCAAAGGAAGCCACTGAAAAGGGAGAGCCTTTATACCCTGAAAAAACTGAAGGGGAACCTAGTTCTCTGAAGTACAATCCCCGTGGGGTGACAAATAGATGTGTATTTGGAAACACTCCATAAGGAAAGGGGAATACCAGAAGAATTGGAACAATGTGAGTTAGAAAGCAATGGGATAGATAGGCATTTCTATGTTTTTCATACAAAAAGGGCTACAATTGCTGTACATTCCAATGTCAATTAGCAAAACAACTAGTGAGGTTTAATCAACAAATTCTGGGACATATAGGGACAGAAAATTTATGACAGGTAGTGAGAGAAAATTATTGGAATCCAAATATGAAAAAAATTGCGTAAAGTGCAGGATGAATGCTTGATATGCCTTCAGACAAATGCAAAATGTAAAAAAATGCAGTTGCACAGGCCATCACTGGCAGATGGACAATGGTATGCAATACAAATTGACTATACAGAACCTCTGCCTCCAGCAAAGGGCAGATATCGCTATTTGATGGTGGTAGTAGATGTGTTTTCAAAATGGGTAGAGGCAATTCTGACCAAAGGAATGACAGCTATAGTGACAGCAGAAGCACTATGGAAAAGCATATTTTGTCACTGGGGGTGGCAGGGTGACAGAATCAGACAACAGACCACAGTTTGTCAGTAAAATGATGAAAGAATTATGTGTCATGTTGGGAATGCAATACAGATTCCATGTACCCTACCATACACAATCAAATGGGATAGTGGAAAGAAAGAACATAATTTTAAAGGACAGGTTAAAAAATATGCTCATTGAAAAAGGGAATGATTGGGTAAAGCATTTACTTAACATTCTTATGGGAATTAGATTGATACCCAACAGCAAAATGGTAATATCCCCATTCAAGGTGATGACAGGCAAGAAAATGGCCCTTTTACAAGGCTGCAGGTTAACTTATAGTCGATGACATCAAGCACTGGATGTTGGACAGGAAATGTTGGGAGGCCTGCAGGAAATGTATGTGTAAGCATGTGCAAGTGTCAAAATGTTGGTAATACATGGGATTGGAGTGGTAACTGTCATATACAAACTTATGCTCCTCTGACTAGATAGACACACAGACACACACCACACACACACACACACACACACACACACACACACACACACACACACACACACACACACACACGCACACACAGACTCCTCCCAGTTGACTGCAGTGAAAACAGAACCCTTACCTTAGTACACAGCCTGGACAACACAATATTTTACACAAGCACCACAGCACAAGCCTGACTTTTACAAGGCTCAGGACAACATATAGTGGATGACATCAGCTCTGGATGTTGGAGAGAAAATGTTTTGAAGCCTGCATGAAATGGATGTGTAGGCATGTTCAGCTCTGAAGATATTTCAAGTTCTGCATGTTACCAGATTGATGAGTGTGCAACGTCTAGTATTTGGCGGTTGTGTTCCAGTGTGCAGGTATAATTTGAGATAGCCTTCAAACTATATGCCAACAGGTGTCCACATTACTACAAGTATTGGAAAATCTGAATGTGTATTGTCATTCTAAAGATCTGCATGGTATATAACACAACATTTGTTATTAATTTATGTAGTGTAGTTGATATATTTGTGAACAAGTACTGAGAGACCAAGACTGCAGTATGGGGGAGATAACAGATGTCTGCATTGTAAATATGTGACATTTTCATAGCTAGGGCCTTCTTTTTTCTGTTTCAGCATGAAGATTCATGGCATGAAGAAGAAATGGAAAATAAACAAAAATAATACATGTTATTGTTAATTTTGCATAGCACACCACCAAGTAGCATGTTTGGGCAATGGATGGCTAAGTGTTTGTTCATGTGAGATACACATTTCTACTGCTTTCCCTGTTTGCATGTAGTTAAGCAGTGTGCAAATGCAAGACTCATTGATAAAATTATGAGAGTTAGTATTAACTGTATGAAACACACCTGTTACTTAGCTGACTCTGTGGCAGCAGGTGTAAATGCATTGACACGTTTCTTTTTTGAGCCCAGGTGATATATGGTTTGAATCCAAGTGTATATAATTATTTTATATAAGTAGTGATAATGCAATGAAATCATCATACGTTATACTACCTTCACTATGTGTTACTGTGTGTTGGCATAGCACAGCATGTTCAAGCAGCATTGTGCAGAGGTGGCTGCACCAAGAAAGAGCTATTCATCATTGCTTGGCATTGGTGCACAGTGCCAAACTCCATGCAAACATAGAGGCTAAAAAGTGAAGGGCTCCATTGCTTTTTTTTGGTACTAATGTGTGTTGTGTGTGATTCTATTTTTTGACCAGATTATAGGTATTAAAATGTGTAGATAGGAAAGTGGTGAAATGGCAGATAAGCAGGGGGAAGAACAAAGGGAAATCAACATAGGAATGTGTAGGAGGGAGGTAGGAAAGAACCATATCCATCCATTTCTTCAACAGTGTAAAATGAAAATGTGTACAGAATATTAGCTGAATTTGGACAAAGAGAGGTGACAACAATGCAATCATGTTGTATAGCCAATTGAACCAAATCAAGTATGTCAAGAAGACATGTGGAAATAGAGAGCTATGTGTGGGACAATATTTCTTGTGGGACAGGTGCCCATTTTTATTTTTTTTTACTTCAGTAAGAGAGGAATGCTGGATAAGGGACATTGTTATTTTTGGGTTAGGTAAATTGGGTAGGTGAAGTAGCAAATGCAAAGAGGAAAAGAAAGACAAGACACAGGGATGAAGGACACATAAGGGTGGGGGACACCATGATTGGGGTGAGGGAGGGGACAATGCAAGCTCATGCCTGTCAAACATGGGGACAGCAAGAATCTAGTCCTCACCCACAGGACTGGCACCCCTGTCCCCTTACCCTGTTGGCTGCTGGAGTGCTTGACATCTTCTCCTCCTATGGATCACGAGGGATACCAGCTTCTACATCTGGCATAGGTGTACACCAGTGATGCTGCACATGACCCTACATACCAACCCTATCATCTCCTGCCAGGTGATGAAATCCCCACCTCCACCAGTACTCCTGGAAGGTACCATAGCACCAGCTGCTGTGGTGGTGCTACTTGATGGTGCAGGTAGTGCAGGGGCAGCAGAGGCAGCACTGCCAGGTTAGGTCCCAGATGTGCCGGGCATCAGTTCTGGAGCCAGTGGAGCAGGGGCAGGCTGACCCACTGGCATTGGCCTCCCTTAGTGTGCTGTGAAGCATTTGTTATGGATGAATGACATGGAGACATTTTGATGACACATAATATAAAATAAAAAAAAGACATAAGGGTTTTGGTGAGAGAAAAAAAAGAGAGAACCTTAGTACCATCATATGTTACATACAATGCATTATCACAATTATTCAACTATTTTATCTGAAGTATTACATTTAAGTATACTTCCTGACAACTACAAAATATAATTACAGATTGCTCAAAATAATCCTTGCAATGTGCATATATTAATCATATGCTTGGTCCAGTTATACATATTATAGTTAGCAGAGCATTTATGGCACTGTATAGATTTTAATTTATGTAATATTATTAAAGAATTACAGTATTGTATATTTGTTACTCATGGTATATGAACCCAAAACCTTTGACTACAGCCTTACACTTGACACCTAAAGCTGGTTTGTGCTACATATTTATGCATGCATACTTGCTTTTACAGTTAGAATATGCATACTTACTTTGCTACTGCTGTATATAAAACAAAAGCATTTATCTTTAATTTTTAAATATACAATAATACTTCTCTTGTGCTGCATACATACCCCTTACTTCCATTGGTCTCTCCAGATGATCATCATGAGCCTGCCTATTCACCTCAATTTCAGGATTAGTCATGAAAAGAAAAGAACAGAACAGCATTATGAGTACCAGTCTTGCCTACATTTAGCTTTCTGTGTATTATAAATTCTCTTTATTAGCACACTTACACAACTATGGGATGTCACTAGTTTGAAACGCATCCAACCATTGTTTGGTGTATCCCTCTTGCATCTTTTTAGGTCATTGAATTGGTGTCTACGCTGTTCTCCAGTATGTAGGATGCCAGTTGCACTGGATACAGCCTTGACCAGACTATTCCAAGCCTCAGACTTGTACTGGAATCCATAATAGTCCCCCTGCAGAAGCCTTTTGCTGTGGCACTTTACCAGGAGTCCAGTAAATATTCTGGACTCCTGAACACTCCACCACTGGAGCCTAAATTGGGCACCTTCCCCTCTAAAGACAGACATGTTTAATCCCAAAATTAGAGCAATAGCAACTAATGATTTCCCACCAATTCCTGTTATCACATTTACTGGTAGTGCACAAACCAGGAAATGATGCCAACCACATTTTCATGATGTTAAGCAGACAACAGTGCCAAGCAGGGAAGAAAGCAATTTTTGAAGTTAGAAGGTTAACCTGACTCTTGACAGTAGTTTGTGGGGGGTGTCTGCTGCTGTAACTGTTAGGTGATTTAACTTTGCTGACATGCACTGGGGTAGGAGTGTCCTGACCTGACATGTTTGTTTGGCTTTATACACTGCTAGAAATGAAATTTACAGTGTGGGATCCAAACCTATGATTAAGGGACAAAACATTTTCTTCCACAGAGGTGATTTATCATCTTTGCCACAGAAGAAGTGCTTCTCAGACATAGCCATGGATCATTCATATATACAGATGACAGACTCAGATGTTAACCATGTATGTGTTCAACCTGACAAGGTGCTTGTATATAAATCCACTTGTGCATGTGTCTTATTTAAGTGTGGAGGCCAGCCAAGTCCAGATTGCAGAATTATTCTTACGGAAACATAGTAGAAAGTATATCCTCAGTCATACATCTGAACCTTCAAAACACAGTAACGGTGTCTTATCACTCATATATATAATTCATATCAGTTCCACCATTTATAATTATGTATAGTGTTATAAGTGATATTTAATATAGTGTAAAATAGAATGACCATAAAATGTCTGGAATGTCCTGTATTAGAACCAAGGACCATGTGTATGGCAGCCCTAAACTTATATCTGCTGCCACAGGAATATTGAAATAACACTTGTATATGTTCCTGTTCATTACTATAAATTTGACTGTCACAACAGTAAAAATATGTTTAACTTCCTATGTTAGAACCCAGGACCATCTGTATTACAGGCCTACATTTACACCTGCTTCCACAGAAATGGTTATATGATAGATGCATAATTCCCTATTCATTCTTACGTTCTGTGTGTTAACCACCATGCAACACTGCTTAGTGTGTTTGCACTATGCTCAACAGAATTAATAGAATGCATCCATTTTAAATTGTTGACTGTCTAAGTCCTGTCTGCAGGGGTTCAATTGTTGCAGGTGTTGGTGAAGATTGCTAACCACCAAGCAATGTTGTTTAGTGGTGTTGCATGATGGAAAGCAAAAAAAAAGTAATAATGTATCCTTTTTGACCTTTGCACTCCCTATCTGCAGTTGTTCTGTCTGCTTCCTGTGTGGGGGTCACTAGTCCAGGTTTGCGCACTGCTAAGCATCACACAAATGAGATTGACACAGCTAAACCTGTCATTCATTGTGACCCTCTGCTTCCATTGCTTGTTCTAAGCCATGCACCGTGCAAACACTAGCATTAAAAAAACACAAAAAAGGGAAAATTAGGTGGCATAAAAAGAAGAAATCTATTGAATAAAGAACACTACAAAATTTATGTTGGCACACATGATATATTTTACACAGGTGTAGATTTGAACTCCCACTGCAACAGACCTTCAAAACACAGTAGGGTTCATAGGTGTTTACTAGGCTAATGACCACAAGGGCCTTTGTATGCCTAGCCATGCATCCCAAATCTCTAACAAGTTCTGATACCCTTGATAAATGTAAGCAGAGTTTGGGAGATGAACCATTTACAGGTTGACTGTGTCCATTAAAGGCATATGTACCAAACCAGGGATGAATTTCCTGTTCCCCATCCAGTTGGCCAAATTGCACTTGAATTGGGTTCGGGAGGAGCTCTGCTTCACATGGATGGGGAGCCTGTCCCATAGACAGGGTAGTCTCTGGGATACATACCTATCTCTCCAACAGGTCCTATTTATATCACCAGCAAGGTTTAAGTCTTTAGAATGGGTAATTCTGGTGCTGTTTGTTTTGTGGATATGCAGGAGGGCCATCAGAGTGGGGTCTGACAATGCCCTACGTGCCAGGCTTAGATCTTCCCTCAAAAGCCTGTAGGAGACAGAATACAGGGATAGGGCCTTAAGGTAGTCTGCATAGGACATTTCACTTACCCCCTGTATTCTTTTAGAAAGGAACCTTTGTGAACATTCCAATTGTTGGATATGCCTGGTTAGGTACATACCAAAGGTACATACCTGTGTTTATAAGTTGCGCAACATAGAATGATTTCCTCACTACTGTAGACACGTGATTGTCAAAGGCTAGATTACTATCTATGTGTGTCCCTAAGTCCCTGACTACTGGGTCAACTCTAAGGGGTGCCTTATTACTCTTTGCCACACAAACTAAAATCATTGTGCATACCACCAACTACATCATCCACAGTACTGACAAAACATATGATAGTTGTTTGTATATGTATTATTTTCAGAAGTAGTGCAATGAGTGATCACACAGCCATTTCTGAGTATTGCTTGCATACATGCAGTTCTGTCTTATCTATCTGTGTTTGTTGCTCATTTTTGTCTTATCTGACCAGTAATCTGAGACATACTGTCAGTAAGATATTTTGTATAATTCTCCTTAAAATGTGTGAGGATATTAAATGGCAATAATATGCAGTTGTTAAGAAATGAAGGGGGGGTGGATGTTACTGAACAGAAACTGTGAAATGTGTGCTGCTTCCTTACTTTAAAGCCTTGATACAATTACTTCTACACTTTGGAAGTATAATCTGGCTGACACACACTGGAGGTAGGGGAGTATGAATTGCTGTTGTGTTTTCCTTCTCCTTACTGCTAATTATTCACAGTTTCAATCCATTAGCAACAAACACTGAGGGAGTGCCTGCACTATGTTTACATGTGCTACACTGAGCCATGTATTAAGGATTCAGTTCATACCTCATTTGCATTTTCACCATGCCTACAGCCCCAAATATACACTATAAAAAGGGAACCATGCAGCTAGGGAACCTGAATGTGAGGAGACTTGTTTATGAGGATAACACAGAGGAAGATGTTGCTTTGGGATTTATCTGCACTGAAAATTACTGATCATGATAAGGTATGCTTGCATTTTTCATCTATATACTGGATATGCTAAAATGTCAGTAAAAAATCAGTTTATATATATATATATATATATATATATATATATATATATATATATATATATATATATATATATACATTAGCAAATGTTACTTTTATCTGTAGGCATTCCTTAGAGGTGTATGATGGCATAGCAATGTTTGTCATGGCATTTTACTTTCTCAGATACACAGCCTTATTAACTGTCATCACAAGCACTATTGTTACAACTGTTTTTCTCTTTACATTCTCCTATTGATATTTCTGTGAAATGCAAATGTGTTATATTGTCAATGAGACAGAGCTGTTAGCTTTCTAGGATGACCCATACACGCCTCTAGGGGAGTGCTGGCCACAGGTAGACATGACTGGCAATTGCATACAATGGAATGCTCTGTTGTAAATGTGTACACGTTTCAGGGACAGTTCATTTGATAGCACTTTTAGTATTTCACTGATGGTTTGTTAGCAAAATATGTCATTTGCCTGTTGTTTTGGGGTGGGGGAACCAAGTTGCATTTCCATTTTGGAACAAACAAGATTTGTTATTGTTACTCTCCTTGTTTTGATCCAACATTGCTTTGTTTGTGATTATAAAATGTTACAACCAGCAATTCCTTTTTTATATTTTAATATCTTGAATGTTTTATGTTTCTCCAGTGGGTAATAGTGAAATAATACCTTTTATGTGTTGTATTAAAGGACGGCTTTTATTTATGTGATACTTATATGTATTATCCTTCTTTTGTGTT